>NW_026877486.1:0-21822 GCF_032173495.1 Musca vetustissima
TTACATGTTTTGCATAACTGGTTCAGAGACGTATTGCTGTCAAAGTATATATTCCCTCATTATCTAAAGGCTGAGGATACAAAAATATACCTCATAACCCTGAAAACCTTGAACTTATTTAACCATACATCCCGGAAATCTAGCACTTCATTATTGTGGTACTATTATGATTATATACGTCTGTGGGTAGCATAGCTAAATGCAATCTCTATTCCTGTTTTTGCAACGCAAGACAATATATTTTAAAAGCACTCGTGGAAGTTAGCAGGTCTAAGGGGAAAGTATCGGAGGAAGTGATTGTGTGCCAAAGATTCATGGACTGATGATGCTAATTTTGGCAACCCTAAATTAAATAGTAATCATTGGTTCCAAAGTGTCACCCTCTAGTCAGAAGATACCGTCAAGTAAGATACAGAAGGATGCCGATAAGCCAACAACAAGTAAGAAGGCAGGAAAGTGGGAGACAGGTGCCATTGCACATAGTTCAACAAACCGTTTCGTATGCATTGGTAGCGGCTTAGGACTATCCTCCTAGTCGGAAATAGTGGTAGGTTTACTCAGGGATATTCGAAGCCGAAACGTGGTGATGCAACAACTTGGCAAAGCGCCCCCTACGTAGCAATAACTGAAAAGGCTGATCCCTCTTTCAGTAAGAGTCGTTCGTTGGAAACTCGACCAGCATCTAAAAACCATTTTCCTAACGTATGAGGATGGCCATCATCGGTTACAGTATGGTAGGATAACCCTATATAATTAAGTGTTAAAAATAGAACAATTGAAGAGGTTGGTCGAGAAACAGCGCACTGGTCTTAATATTGGTATCTGGCGACACTGGTCGTGAAATTCGCCACCGATAAATTGTAGCAACCGATATGAGGAGCAACAAATGCCCTCTTTCCGTTTCCCCATTCGAGTAAAAAAACAACGAAAGGCGTTCGTAATGGGAATCCAAGAAACTAATCTGTTGTTACAGTGTTGAGAACTCCTAGCGTCAACGGTCTGTATTATTGCCTGAAATTTGGAAGCACTGTGGAAAGAAGACTGAATTTGTACTTGGAAACACTTCACAACTACTTCAACAAATGGGGACTTAAACTCAATGTTGGAAAATGTATACCCGTGGTTTTCAAGGGCAAACCCAGGTGCACTGCTTCCGAAAGTACATTCCAACTATAAAGCTTGGAAATGAATTCACCGGAGTGTCAGACTTGGAATCATCCTGCACGAGAGATTCGACTTCTGTCGCCATGTGGATTATGTGCCTTCAAAGGCCAAAAATATTAACTTTGCCTATCAGATACTATTCCGAATGCGAGGAGGGATTTCTTCGGAGGTAAAGTTGCTAATATACAAGCAAGTGATTCGTCCAATCATCACCTACTCCTTTGCTACATGGGCAGACATATCGTCAGACCTGATAGAAAGAATTAGAATGTGGGAGAGAAATGTATTTGCACCATGCGTAGGAATGAGGCCAACAATGGATAACAATGGAATTTATAGACGTCCAACCAATAGGAACATCTACAATGCAATCGACTTCAACCGAATCGATGTATGCATGATGAAATATGATCTCAACTTCCGGAAAAGGAGCCCGCTTGTGGAAAATGGCTCCTAAAGTGCAAGGAGGAACTCCACTCCATGCTTAGAAGGAAACACCTACCATCTGTAGCTTGGCTGAAGCTGCGAGATGGAGGAATCCTTTGTGATGAAGATGACCGTCTGCTGTACTATCATCATTTAAGTGTAAGTATAGATTTAATGTAGTTGTAAGTTAATTTAAGTTTGGCCTGTTTTTTTAATTTTTAAGGCATGTGAAGTTTTAACAGTATCTATATAAGTACTAGCTTGTTTAAACAATCTCTGGCATTTCAAATGCGGCGCTAGATATGAAATAATTTTTTACTGTAGCCATTAAGAATACTTACTGTACAATTTTTAAATGAAATGGTAATGGAGTCAGTCATCTGTAGATGATTGTTTAGTTCAGCGGGGTTGCAAAACTCTCTTCGCTCTTGCCTATGGAAGTAGTTAGTGCAGTTTACAGTCTAGTGGAGTGGAGTTGAGAAACTTTGTCTTGGGTACCAGTGAACGAAACTGCTGTCTCATAGAGGGGGGCTGAAAAACGAGCCCATGGCTTTAAGACGAAGCATCGGGCTGCATTTATCGTAATCTCCGGATGCCGTCCTGCTCATCGTGCTGGCCTGTACCAAGTTGCCCCCAATCTCCGGGTATCGTCACCGCTCACCGAACTGCTACTGTGCCTTGCTGCAGCCAGTGATCCTAAGACGCCGGTCATAATTATAAAATCCTTGTCCCCTTTCCTCAGATCCATATTATGTGATTAAATGTTAAGTGTAGTTTTTTTTATCGCTTTCTAATATAAAATAACATCTTCTTATAAAAATAAAAACTGCACTTTCCTCTCTTTTAAAAATCTTACAACAAAAATAAATTCTTGTGACGGCCCCGCTGAACATATCCCAGCTTCAAAGTGGTAAACATGTCGTCACAAGGTTCTACCATTATTTTTCAACCAGAGTGTCTGTAGTTTGATATTTTCTTTTGCTCCGAGCAGCAATTTACCATGGCATGGCCCATATATACAAGTTCGGATCGATTTTAGGTATTTTTACGAATCGGCCGAACTTTATGACGTTTTTACTTGTTTTAAATTTATTCACAATTTTATTGCAATTAACAATAACCAATAAATACAAATTATAATAATTAGGAAGCATATATTAGGTTCGTATATTCGTTTATGACCGGATATGTACTCTGAAAAATATGGGAGAAAAATAAATTATTTTTTTTTCAGAAAATCTAGGATTGAAATTCCTTACCTTCTATAATAATATATTGATTGTCCTTGCTATTGGTTTGAAAAGCATGCTGGAGGTTCTTTTTGGCTTTGTCTAGAAGAAAATCGGAAAAATAATGTAGTTTTCAAAAAAATTTTCTTTACTTTCATCAACGAACTTACGATGCAGTGTTATGATCTGTTCCATTTCACCCAACATATTTTTGGCAACGCAATGGTATTCTCCAAAATCTTTGGCCTTCATGGGTCGTACCACCAGACGCATTACAATTTTATAGATGCCATTAGCTGAGACCGTTTCATACGTGCCACCCTGTATAAATTCCTTGTCTTTCAGCCAATAATTTACTGAGGTAGGATGAGATTCTGAAATGCATTCCAATGTGACCTTTTGGCCAAAGCCAACATAAATGGTGTCATAGCGGGTGAATATGGTGGGAGGGACTGGAAAGCACATCAGAATTTTTATTTTGGAAAATAGAAACAATTATGGGAAGTTCTTAACTCACAATTAACAATCACCGATATCCGCTTGCTCACCGTCGGCGGTACCCCATTCGAGGCTATACACAAATATGCCCCCATTGTATCCCGGCTGACGTGGGGCAGTGTTAAATTTTGCCCTTCCATACTATAGACATAACGTCCATTCTCCACATAGAGAGGAAGATCTTTTTCCCGACGCCATGTTATGGTGGGCATTGGTAGTCCCGTGGCGGTGCAGGTTAGGCTAATATTTGTACCAACTTCCACAACCATATCATTGCTTGTTTGATAATCTATGATATCCGGTGGTACTACAACATCCAAATAGCCCACCTGACTTTTCATGGGGTCGGTATTAATTTGACACATATACCATCCGCGATCAGACTCTTGAACATCACGTATCCTCAGTTGCCAGATGCGATGTTCGGTGTGACTTATGCTGATGCGATGATTTTTTGTGATCACATGATTTTGTATGCTGAGTATGGTTTGGGTATCGACACGCAGCCAAGCCATCTGGAAAGGGGAGAGGGGGTTTAATTATTAATATAAGTTCGATACAGAGGATTTTAATCCGATGGGCCTTCAAATTTTCCAGAACTTACCTTAAATGAAACCAAATCATGGACCACGCAGGTAAGTATGGCATCTCGACCAACAGGAACTGTGACATTGTGAATGGGTCCACTAAATTTGGGATCAGCTGGAAAATAGAGAAAAATATTCTTTAATAAATCCACGCCTCTGAGAGGCCTTGAAAATTATTCTTTAATAAATTCACGCCTCTGTCAGGCCGTGAAAAAAAAAATTCTTAAAAAAATCCACGCCTTGGATAGGCTCTGAAAATCATTTTTTTAAAAAAAATCCAATCCATTTGAGTATTCCCATCCTCGATTATGGATTATTTCCGATACATATTGTCCTGCTCCTTCTTCTTTTTAACTAGCAGTTTGAGGTTATTGTACAATATTAATGAGTGTTGTATCACCACATAACTAACTACTACCATTGTTTAGCCAAACTCTCAGCATGAAATTCCATAGAAAATTCTTTCCTAGGATTCCATAAAAACTCCAGACACACAAAAATACCGACAATGTGTCTTCATCGTCCAATGGTCTGAGAGGAGTTTAGCTATCATGCAATAAACAAATTATAAAATATTTTCCACACAACTTATTTAGTTTTTATTAGAAAGAGCAACATGTTCGCAAATTACCTACCAACAGCCGTTAAGCAGGAAATAAACATCGAATGTGTATGGCATTTATGTTATGCCATATATTATGATGCAGTTTCATGGGTGGAGGATTCCTAAAATTTGTGATATTTATGCAATAGGAAATATGCTATTGTTTTTCCAAAAAACACCTCAGCCGAAAAGTATGCAATGAAAAATAATTCACATAAAACCAAAAATTGCATTCTTGGTGCTGTTACACCAATTTTAGACTATTATGTCTTTGGTCTAGACACTTTGGGAAGAGTTTTGTTATGTTGCCATGGCAGGGTAATAGGTGAAAGGTGTCAAAACAATTGGGAAGTCTTCATGAAAATACGTTAACGTGGTAATTTTTATACCCTTCACCACAGTGTGGTACATGGTATTATGTCTTTGTGCATATGTTTGTAACAGGCAAAAACAATCAAGAAAGACCCATGGTTCCTTTTGAGAATATGCATAGAATCACTTTCTGAGTCGATTTATGCATGTCCGTCTGTCCGTCCGTCCATGTATTTTTGTTAACAAAGTACAGGTCGCATTTATGATCCGATTTGGATGAAATTTGGCACATGTCACTTACTTGGCCCAAGGACGAACCCTATTGAAAATGGGAAAAACATATTTTCGTCCGATTTAATGTAATTGGTGTACCAAAGTCCCTATATATCTTTCGATTTGCACGAAATTTGGCATAGAGAACTGAATTAGGTCCAGAATGATGTGTGTCAATGTTCGAGAAAATCGGTTCAGACTTAGATATAGCTCCCATATATAGTTTCGTCCGATTTAAGGTAAATGTTGCACGAAATTTGGCACAGAGTACTGTATTAGGTCCAGAATGATGTGTGCTAAGTTTCGAGAAAATCGGGTCAGATTTATATATAGCTCCCATATATATTTTCGTCCGATCTAAGGTAAATGGGCCTTCAAAGTGCCTATATATCTTTAGAGTTACACGAAATTTGGCATAGGGCACTGAATTAGGTCCAGAATGATGCGTGCTAAGTTTCGTGAGAATCGGTTCAGATTTAGATATAGCTTCAATATATATTTTCGACTGATTTAATTTAAATTGTGCACTAAAGGCCCAAAGATTCGCCGATCGGCACACAATTTTGTACAATGTACTCTTACTATAACCATTCGTGTGTCAAGTTTACTTGAAATTGGTTCAAATTTACATATACCTTCTATATATATATATTTTAGTCCGATTTTAAGTAAATGATACACTAAAGGCCCATACAGACCCATACACGTACAGAAATTAATAAAAATTAATATCTAGCAAGTTTCCTTGAAATCGGTTCAGATTTGCTTCCATATATAATTTCGACCTATTCATGTCGACTGTACACCAAATAATCGCCTTAGAAAATGCGACGTCTGTTAGGATACATATGTAGAATATCCCCAAAGTGGTGAAGGGTATCATATAGTCAGCACCGTCCGACTTTACTACTTTCCTTACTGGTTTTCTCTATAAATGTTGTGGAATGTCTAATTTGATACCCAATACATTGACTTGAAAATATCCTGCGGACAAGTAGTTTACCCAACAAGGTCCCGGAATGCCAAATTACTGCCTCTTCGTAATGCTAAAGTAATATCACTTTGGATAGAAAATGTGCTAGGATCATTACAATATCTATATTATTATACCTATATATCGACCGATATTTCTAATTTTTGTGCCAGAAAATTTGTCACCCAATGTAAACTTCCAATAATTTTTCTGCAAGGATCTTAAAAATATCTTAAATAAGATATTGTCCATTTCAAAAATTGAAACAATATTAAACTAGGAGGTGTTTTGTCCTCATGGAACTTATAAAAAATTAGTACAAATATCAAAAACTGGCCGGTACCAATATATGGTAAAAGGATATGAATATGGACCTATATTGACAGTTTTCTGTAGCGGATCTTTTAAACTCTGAAACTGGTATTGCTAAATTAGGAGCAGCAGTTTCGGCACTTTTTATACCCTTCACCACATTGTGGTTTTAGGTCTTTGTGCATATGTTTGTAACAGGCAAACGGAAACGAGATAGACACATGGTTCCTTTTAAAAATATGCATAGAATCATTTTCTGAGTCGATTTATGCACGTCCGTCTGTCTGTCTGTTTGACTGTCCATGTTAAATTGTAAATGAAGTACAGGTTGTATTTATATACATACTTCGATTTACATGAAATTTGACATAACGTACTTAATTAAGTCCTGAACGATGTGTGTTAAATTTTGTGAAAATCGGTTCAGATTTAGATATCTCTCCCCTATATATTTTCGCCCGATTTAAGGTAAATGGTGTCCCAAAGTCCCTATATATTGTACTAAATTAAGTCTAAAACGATGTGTGTTAAAATTTGTTAAAATCGGTTCAGATTTAGATATTGTTCCCCTACATATTTTCGCGCGATTTAAGGTAAATGGTGCCCCAAAGTCCCTATATATCTTTCGATTTGCACGAAATTTGGCAAAGCGTACCTAATTAAGTCTAAGTCTAAAACGATGTGTGTTAAATTTTGTGAAAATCGGTTCAGATTTAGATATAGCTCTCATATATATTTTCGTCCGATTTAATAGAAATGGTGCACCAAAGTCCCAATGTATCTTTCGATTGGCACGAAATTTGGCATATCGTATTGAATTAAGTCTAGAATGTTGCTTGCTAAGTTTCGTGAAAATCGGTTCAGATTTAGATATTGTTACCCTACATATTGTCGCCCAATTTCAGGTATATGGTGCCCAAAGTCCCTATATATCTTTCGATTTGCACGAAATTTGGCAAAGCGTACTTAATTAAGTCTAGAATTATGTGTGCTAAGTTTTGTGAAAATCGGTTCAGATTTAGATATTATTCCCCTATATATTTTTGCTCGATTTTAGGTAAATGGTGGCACGAAATTTGGCATATTGTACTAAATTAAGTCTAGAACGATGTGTGTTGAGTTTCGTGAAAATCGAAAATCGATTTTATGTACATGGTGCACCAAAGCCCCAATATATCCTTCGATTTGCACGAAATTTGGATTTATAAGCTAATGAAGAACTCAAAATGTGGCCGAATGCAAAAAACATACTGAAATAAGTGGAACCTAACATGTGACAAGTTTCGATGAAATCGGTTTAGATTTCGATATTTTGCTTTAAATTCTATATCTGACCAAAATTTAGTATAGGTTTCAGAATGACATGTTTAATTTCATGTTAATGGTCCTTCAAAAATGCGACGTCTGTTAGGATTCCATCTGTTGGATGTACCCAAAGTGGTGAAGGGTATCATATAGTCGGCCCCGTCCGACTTTACTACTTTCCTTACTGGTTCTTCATGAATAATTGAAAAATGTGATCTATGTGATCGTGTTGTGGTATCCCTGCTTGAGTTCTTATCACGGTATATTTAAAATGGATAGTTTTACAATACTTTAAACACATAGGTAAATTGGGTATAAACTCATTAACTGGCGAACTACTTGGCATAGGCGGCCAAAATTTGGCAACACGTATACTGGTATGGGAAATGGGGTCTCCGGGTTCATGTTTTGATATAGCTCCCATATAACCTTACCTCCCGATTTTAGGTAATTTTTGTCTATTAGACACATTTTACAATCAAATTGGCTGTAATTTGGCACATAGAGTTCTATATGAGTACCAAATGTACCTTTTGAGTATAAAAATTGGGTATAAACTCGGGTGAACCACTCTATATGTTCACCCATTTTACCAAATTTAGTACGTTTTAGTACACATTAATACACATCCAATAGAAACCTTATTTCCTAATTTCAAGATTTCAGACCGAAACAATGGCCTTCGCTTGGTGACTCCGTTGTGAAAAAAGTTATATTTTCTGTACTAACAAATCATGAAATTCAACAAGGGTTTTATATCATAATCTGATACACTTCCATTCAAATATTAACCCTTTCAGTGTCAAAAATTTTTTTGTCGGAATAAAAATCTAAAATTTTGTACTTAAAATCGTATGAAGGCACAGAGTTTAGAAAAAAAGCAATTCTTATTTTAACCCTCGGACAGTTTTGTCTATCTTTCAGCAAAAACAAAGACATCAATTGTAATGGTACATAGGACAACCGAAAATTTTCAGAGGAGGAGAGTAATTTTAAATGTCGAATATATTCGACAAAAACACTGAGAAGGTTAAAGAAATAAATCTGATCTAAAAAAGTGATGTCGGACGTCCCTAGTGTGATGTCAAAAGTCGAATCCTGATACGTCTTAATTTAGTTACAATTTCACAATAGCTTCGATATAAATACAAATTATCAACGTACCTTTATCCGATAACTAACAAAGGACACGACGCATAATGGGCGCAAAAATTTCTCTCTGGCTTTCTTTCAGTTGCCACTACGATTATGTAACTTATCTCGAATAAAGACTTTATTTACTTACAAATTATAGATTTAGTCAATCCTAATTGATGTTGGATTAAGTTTGCCTTAAAAAATTTTTGAAAACTCATCACAAATTCTTCTTTAAACTTATCCTGCAAATTATGATTTGACCCACAACAACAATTTTAAATTTATGATTATTATGACCAATAAAAATTACACAAAAAATATAGAACATTAATTTTTTGATGGTCCATTTTCAAAATTGACTCCTGACTTCGCGGCATTGGCCTAATTTAATCTGTTAATTTATTAATTCATTCTCCAAAAAGGGGGGAAGTTTTTCCAAAAAGTAACAATTTGTTTGTGGCCAAGTTGAATTTTTGTTGATATTTTCAAGTGGAGATAATCGTGACAATTAATTTATGATTTAATTCGTTTTAATGGGGGTTAGCCTTTGCTGGGCAGGAGGGTTGGTGGACAGGCGGTAGGGGTTGGATGCTGTTATTTAGAAAATTGGGCATCTGTTTTTTTAAAAAGTAAATGGTAAAAAATTCGGTCATTGCCAGTGTTATTGTGTTAATTGAATATCGCTGTGGGTGTGTGTTTTTTAATTTTTCTTGAAATGATAATTACAACAATAAATGGATGAATTCGGCGTCCTCCGGCCTCAACAGAAAATGAAAGAAAATTGAGTATGACCATGAAAGGACATTTCCTTATTGGATATAGAAATATTGGTGGGTGGAGAAGGGAAGGATGCAATGGAATTGGATTTCATTATGGTAGGCCTTGAAAAAATATTCTATAAAAAAATCGACGCCTTCAGTGAGGCCTTGAAAAAATATTCTTTAAATAAATCGAGGCCTTCAGTGAGCCCTTGAAAAAATATTCTTTAAATAAATCGACGCCTTGTGTTGGCCCTTGAAAAAAATATTTTTTCAATATCCTTTATTTAAAAATCGCCTCCTTCCTTAATAACGAAGTCTCATGACAATTTCCTCAAATCATACACCTCTTTAGAAATTCTGGCTCTCTCTCCTTTGAAATGGAAAGTATTTCCCCTCCTTTACACCTAATAAAATCATTTTTTATTTATTTGCCAACCCTACCCACCTTTCCTAGAGTCCTGACAAGTGTCTGTAACTGTCTGCAGTTGCTTCCTTAACCAAACAAGGGGGATGGCTGAAAAAAGTAACATAGCGGATGTCTATATTGTCTGGCTACCTTATTACCTCATTGTCGTAACTTCCTCAAGGAGCTACGAAGGACAGGGTTATGGTAACATCAAAAGTTCTCCTGGAGGATAGTTATTGAAAATAAATATTTAAATTTTCCCCGAAGTAATAAAATGCGTTTATGCTAAGCTCCACTAACCTTAGGTGGGTGCAACTACGCCAATGTTCCGCAGCGACAGGGAATAGTAAACTGTGACAAGAAAAATGCCACAAAAAGACATTTGATTGCACACCAAAGACTACAATGGGAACCAATAAAAACAAAAACCAATGAAAATAAAATATTTATAAATACGGGCAGTTTCGATACTCTACAAGAGGCCTAAATAGTCCTGGATTTATTTAAGAATATTTTTAAGGCCTCACAGAGTCGTGAATTTATTGAAGAATATGTTTTCAAGGCCTAAAAAAGGCATGGATTTATTAAAGAATATTTTTTCAAGGCCTCACAGAGGCGTCGATCTATTAAAGAATATTTCTTCAAGGCCTCACAGAGGCGTGGATCTATTAAATAATATTTTTCAAGGCCTCACAGAGGCGTGGATCTATTAAAGAATATTTTTCAAGGCCTCACAGAGGCGTGGATCTATTAAAGAATATTTTTTCAAGGCCTCTCAGAGGCCTGGATTTATTAAAGAATATTTTTTCAAGGCCTCTCAGAAGCGTGGATTTATTAAAGAATATTTTTTCAAGGCCTCTCAGAGGCGTGGATTTATTAAAGAATATTTTTTCAAGGCTCTAGAAGTGTGGATTTATTAAAGAATATTTTTTCAAGGCCTACCATAAGGCGTGGATTTTTTAAAGAATATTTTTTCAAGGCCTACCATAAGGCGTGGATTTTTTAAAGAATATTTTTTCAAGGCCTACCATAAGGCGTGGATTTTTTAAAGAATATTTTTTCAAGGCCTACCATAAGGCGTGGATTTTTTAAAGAATATTTTTTCAAGGCCTACCATAAGGCGTGGATTTATTAAAGAATATTTTTTCAAGGCCTACCATAAGGCGTGGATTTATTAAAGAATATTTTTTCAAGGCCTACCATAAGGCGTGGATTTTTTAAAGAATATTTTTTCAAGGCCTACCATAAGGCGTGGATTTTTTAAAGAATATTTTTTCAAGGCCTACCATAAGGCGTGGATTTTTTAAAGAATATTTTTTCAAGGCCTACCATAAGGCGTGGATTTATTAAAGAATATTTTTTCAAGGCCTCACAGAGGGGTGGATCTATTAAAGAATATATTTTCAAGGCCTCCAAGAGGCGTGGATCTATTAAAGAATATTTTTTCAAGGCCTCACAGAGGCGTGGATTTATTAAAGAATATTTTTTCAAGGCTTCACAGAGGCGTGGATCTATTAACGAATATTTTTTTAAGGCCTCACAGAGGCGTGGATCTATTAACGAATATTTTTTTAAGGCCTCACAGAGGCGTGGATCTATTAGAAAATATTTTTTCAAGGCCTCCTTACCCTTAGTAGGGCATCTTCAATCTGTTTCACATTTGAGTAAGTCATGATTCAGAAAACAATGTTACTATTTTCTTTTCTAAAATATTTCCTTGTAATATCTTTTGTAACACACTGCCAGCAGGCTCAATGCAACCACCCACCGATTCCGGTGGGTGTTCGAAGTCACCAGGATTGCAAAAAAAAAACTGCATGTCTATGGGCCATCAAACTGAGAGAAAACTTTAATTCTGTCTACCAGTGTTTCGTCAATTTGATTTCTTACAGCCTGCAAAGAAGGAAAAAACGAAGAACAAAAAATGTTACCTGATGTTGGGGTTCAAAATAAGTAACCTAAACGGAAGTTCAAAACACTTGTAGTTGAGTTTTTTTCTGCTGTCGGCTGTGTGATGGCTTTTGGACTTCTTTTTTATTTTCCTTGCCATATTCCTGCAGACCGTTTAACAACTTCCGCTTATAAACCAAATTTTTTTTTTTAACAACAATAATAAATTGTTTTGGTTGTTGGTGTTTTTTTTTATAATTTGCTACAATTTCACTGCGAATATGACGTTTAATTTTGACTTTATTGCGGTGTACGATAAGTGATTTTGTTGTGGAAATGGATATTTGTCAGTCAGGTGATGCGTGAGGAATTTGGCTTTAGATGAAGAAGATGATTTATGTGCCCTACACAAAACTTTGAAAAATATTTTTTTATTAATCCACGCCTTTGATAGCCCCTGAAAAATATTCTTTAATAAATCCACGCCTTTGATAGCCCCTGAAAAATATTCTTTAATAAATCCACGCCTTTGATAGCCCCTGAAAAATATTCTTTAATAAATCCACGCCTTTGATAGCCCCTGAAAAATATTCTTTAATAAATCCACGCCTTTGATAGCCCCTGAAAAATATTCTTTAATAAATCCACGCCTTTGATAGCCCCTGAAAAATATTCTTAAAAAATCCACGCCTTTGATAGTCCCTGAAAAATACTCTCTAAAAAAACCGCGCCTTTGATAGTCCCTGAAAAAATATTCTTAAAAAAATCCACGCCTTTGATAGTCCCTGAAAAAATATTCTTTAAAAAATCCACGCCTTTGATGGTCCCTGAAAAAAATATTCTTTAAAAAATCCACGCCTTTGATAGCCCCTGAAAAAATATTCTTTAATAAATCCACGCCTTTGATAGCCCCTGAAAAAATATTCTTTAAAAAATCCACGCCTTTGATAGACCCTGAAAAAATATTCTTTAATAAATCCACGCCTTTGATAGCCCCTGAAAAAATATTCTTTAATAAATCCACGCCTTTGATAGACCCTGAAAAAATATTCTTTAATAAATCCACGCCTTTGATAGCCCCTGAAAAAATATTATTTAATAAATCCACGCCTTTGTACTCCTTGAAAAAATATTATTTAATAAATCCACGCCTTTGATAGCCCCTGAAAAAATATTCTTTAATAAATCCACGCCTTTGATAGCCCCTGAAAAAATATTATTTAATAAATCCACGCCTTTGATAGCCCCTGAAAAAATATTATTTAATAAATCCACGCCTTTGATAGCCCCTGAAAAAAATATTCCTTAAAAAATCCACGCCTTTGATAGCCCCTGATAGCCCCTGAAAAAATATTATTTAATAAATCCACGCCTTTGATAGCCCCTGAAAAAATATTATTTAATAAATCCACGCCTTTGATAGTCCCTGAAAAAATATTCTTTAATAAATCCACGCCTTTGATAGCCCCTGAAAAAATATTATTTAATAAATCCACGCCTTTGATAGCCCCTGAAAAAATATTATTTAATAAATCCACGCCTTTGATAGCCCCTGAAAAAAATATTCCTTAAAAAATCCACGCCTTTGATAGCCCCTGAAAAAATATTATTTAATAAATCCACGCCTTTGATAGCCCCTGAAAAAATATTATTTAATAAATCCACGCCTTTGATAGCCCTTGAAAAAATATTATTTAATAAATCCACGCCTTTGATAGCCCCTGAAAAAATATTCTTTAAAAAATCCACGCCTTTGATAGCCCCTGAAAAAATATTGTTTAATAAATCCACGCCTTTGATAGCCCCTGAAAAACAATTCTTTAAAAAATCCACGCCTTTGATGGTCCCTGAAAAAATAATCTTTAATATATCCACGCCTTTAATAGTCCCGAAAAAAATATTCTTTAAACAATTCACGCCTTTGATAGTCCCGGAAAAAATATTCTTTAAACAATTCACGCCTTTGATAGTCCCTGAATCAACATTCTTTAAAAAATCCACGCCTTTGATAGTCCCTGAACAAATATTCTTTAAAAAATCCACGCCTTTGATAGTCCCTGAACAAATATTCTTTAAAAAATCCACGCCTTTGATAGTCCCTGAATCAACATTCTTTAAAAAATCCACGCCTTTGATAGCCCCTGAAAAAATATTCTTTAAAAAATCCACGCCTTTGATAGTCCCTGAACAAATATTCTTTAAAAAATCCACGCCTTTGATAGTCCCTGAATCAACATTCTTTAAAAAATCCACGCCTTTGATAGCCCCTGAAAAAATATTCTTTAATAAATCCACGCCTTTGATAGTCCCTGAAAAATATTCTTTAAAAAATCCACGCCTTTGATAGTCCCTGAATCAACATTCTTTAAAAAATCCACGCCTTTGAAAGCCCCTGAAAAAATATTCTTTAATAAATCCACGCCTTTGATAGCCCCTGAAAAACTATTCTTTAATAAATCTACGCCTAGTTTGGTCCTTGAAAAAATATTGTTTAATAAATCCAAGCCTAATTTTGAACTTGAAATTATTTTAAAACACACACACATACATATATAAACTTACAGTTATTTAATTCCGATATTGTTGCTAAAATCAGGTTAAAAAATTGCAAACTTATTAAAATAGCCAGTAGAGGATTCATATTTTTTCCGACAATATTTGAATTTGGTAATTTTATTTTAGTTTTTAAAATCACTGAAACATTAAAAAATAGTTATCCTTGTTTCAAAACTTCTCAAAATTCCATTATTTTTTTCAAAACCCGTCGTTTATTATTTTCCGTTTTAGAAGTTTTTCTTTTTGGCGCAACGACACATCTAACCACGACAAGCTGACAACGATGACTGTTAAGTAGTTTTGTCTTGTGGCCAAAATGATACAACCAATATTATTTTTTGGCCAAATAGAGGTAACACAAACATGAAACTGAAGAAGCAATGAACACAAGTATTCAAATAATTATTTTATGCCATGGCGGTGTTTAGGCAGGCCAATGTTGCAGTGCAGAACACCCCCACAATAGAGGATATTGTGTTTGTGTGTGTTTGGTGTTAGTTGAAGTTCTTATTTTTTTGAAAAAGCGCGCCAAATGTTGTTTTTTTATTTTCACAAACAGCGCATGATTGCTGTAATGTTAGAAGTTGGTGAGAGGCTAAGGGAGTGCGATAAAATAAGTGTGAAAAAACAACTGCAGTTTAAATACTACGAACCATTTGCCGGTATTTATTTTCACGTAAGCACCAGCTAAGGACTTCATTCATAATTGCATGGATGAGTTTTATTGCAAGGATTGCGTGTTTATAACCAAGTCGGGTAATTGGCGGGAAATTTTTCAAAGAGAATATTAGGAATAAAAATATCCTTGCAGAATATAGCAATAAAATATGAGTTTACTACTTACCAATCACCTGCAAGTTTGATATTGCCATATTAACTTTTAGGACTTAATATGCCGCGGACCAAAACTACCTGACAGTGTTCCTAAAATATGGACCTACATCTTTAATAATCAGCGGAGTCTGTTTTTCGTTAGAGGATAAAGCAGAGAGGGAATGTATTGGGAATGAAAGAATTAGGTCCAAGTTCGGAGATATGCTGCCGACTCCATTATACATGAAGATATTGTTCAGTATCTCGATTCGGAGCCATTGTATGCATTTCTTCAACGCCCAGGCGAAACGTCTGAAGCTAGAATCTTGAAATTTAAGGTGAGGATCACTCTTAGTCCGAAGCTGTCAGATAAGGCTGGGTTGAAAATTCATACTAGAACGGCACGAAAAGTACTAAATATGGTAACATTTGTATTTGGCGAACCGGTAGAGCTAGAACTCTGAAATTTGGATTGATGGTCATTAATAGAGTGTAGTATACCTGTACCTGGAAATTCGAACTATAACTATCCAAAAAGTACTAATTTTTTTTAGAATTTCATAGCATGTGTCCGTCTGTCTGTCCATGTATTTTTGTGAACCAAGTACAGGTCGCATTTATGATCCGATTTGGATGAAATTCGGCATTTGTCACTTATTTGGCCCAAGGACGAAACCTATTGAAATTGGCGAAAATCGGTTCAGATTTTAGGCAAATGGTATACCATGCTGCCAATATTGGTCCGATTGAGACATAATTTTGCACGGAGTACTGACTTAGGTCCAGATTGATGTATGCGTAGTTTTGTTGAAATTGGTTCAGATTTAGATATAGCTCCTATATATAGTTTCGTCCGATTTTATGTACATGGATTACCAATGAGGCCGATTCGTAGTTTAGGAAATTCGTACTTATGTGTACATAATTTGGTACAATTTGAATTTTGGATACACCAATAGAGCTGGAACCCTGAAATATGGAGTTATGATCACTGTTGGCCGAGCTCTCTGGCTACGAGGCTGGTCGGAGTGTGAAATTAAGGTATGTAAATAATTTTGGAAATTCGTACTTATGTGTACTAAATGGTACTAAATTTGGTACAATTTGGATTAAACCCATAGGTCCGGAATTCTGAAATTAGGAAATACGATTTCTATTGGATTGTATAATTTAGGTAGTAATGGAAAATTGTACCTATGTGTACTAAAGTTGATACAATTTGGATTTAAGTGATTCGACAGAGCTGGAATCCTGAAATTTGGAATTAAAATTACAGTTACTGTACTAAATGGTACTAAATTTGGTACGATTTGGATTTAGGGGAAGCCATACTGAAATTTGGAGTTAGGATTACTGTTGGAGTGTAGTATTGGGTTATGAATGAAGTTTTCGTTATTCGTACTTATGTATACTAAATTGTACTAAATTTGTTATAATTTAGATTCGGGTGAAACGATCGGGCTGGAATTCTGAAATTGGGAAATATTATTTCTATTGGATGGTTAAGGCAGGTACTTATGAAAATGTATATTAATGTGTAGTTAATTTAGTAAAATTTCGATGAAATTTGGAAGCTCGAATCGTGAAATTTCGAATTATTTTTGGAAATAAGTACTACAAGAGTGTAAAAGATAATAAATGGTACTAAATTGAGTATGGAGCTATATTTCTTTTGCGGTCAGAATTGGTGTGTAGTGTTGAGATATGAAGGTAGTTTTGGAAAAATGTGCCAAAAGAGAACAATGGTACTAAATTGTACTAAAATTTCGGTATGTTAAAAGTCCTATGTAATTTTTGGATCCGATAATATGGTATTTCGTGTTCTCCTGACCGCAATTTACCAGGGCATAATCTATATATAAAAGTGCCGATCAATCTTCGTCAGTCATTTTGAAAGTCCATCTGATGGCGGAAACTGTTCGACTTTATCGAACATTACGACGTTTATTATTGTTAATTTTTTACAATTTACATCACAAATATGGCAAGGGCATTCAGTCAATCATTGGGTTACATATCTCACCATAAATAATTATACTGGAAACCAATAGAAACATCTTCAGCAATCTTATACATCTATAGCCGTCTATTATATTGACTTTGATATACCACAGCATCTCCTCAAATTGCCTCGCCAAAATATTGGCCCTAGACGCACATTTATCTCTACCGATTTCCATATATTGATGTTATGAATACATCCCTGTATGTCCATTAGAAATTGTAATAAATGTACAGATAGAAACAATTCATTAAATTGCACCGATCATGGGCTCGAGGGATGACTCTTATAATTTTTAACGATCTGTATTTTTTAGATATTTTTTTTAATTTCTGCTCCCAGTTTTATAACTAATCAGAATATACATATACTTTATGATACCCTTTATCACTTTGGGTATATTCTACATATGTATCCTATCAGATGTCGCCTTTTCGAAGGAACATTGACGTGAAATTAAACGAACTTAAATATGTGATATTTATTTATAAGTAAACCGACTAACATCAATCCCAAAACATGCCATTCTGCAACCTATTCTAAATTTTGTAAATAGATTTAAAGCAAACTTTATACACGCTATTTGTATTTAAAATGTAGTATCAATCAGGCACACTAATTGATTATTTGGTGTACAGTAAACATGGATAGGTCGAAATTATATATGGTAGCTATGCTATATCTATATCTGAACGGATTTCAAGGAAACTTACCAGAGATTAATTTATATTAATTTCAGTACGTTGTCAATCGGCCTAGCTATGGGTCTTTAGTGCACCATTAATAAAAATCGGACGAAAGTATATATAGGAGCTATATGTAAATCTGAACCGATTTCAAGAAAATTTGAAACACGAAAGTTTATAGTAACTTCAGTACATTGTAAAAAAATTGGGTGCCGGTCGGCAAAACATTAGGTCTTTAGTGCACAATTTACATTAAATCGAACAAATCTATATATGGGAGCTATATCTAAATTTGAACCGATTTGCATGAAACTTGGCACACATCATTCTGGACCTAATTCAGTAACCTATGCCAAATTCCGTGCAACTCGAGAAATATATAGGGACTTTTGAGATCCATTTACCTTAAATCGGACGAAAATAAATATAAGAGCTATATATAAATCTGATCCATTTTCTCGAAACATGGCAAACGTTATTCTAGACTTAATTCAGTACGCTATGCCAAAATTCGTGCAAATCGAAAGATATGTGGGGACTTTGGTGCACCATTTACATGAAATCAGACAAAACTATATATGGGAGCTATATTTAAATCTGAACCGATTTTTTCAGAAATTAATTTCGTGCAAATCGAAA
The DNA here is from genome assembly GCF_032173495.1 of Musca vetustissima. NCBI lineage: Eukaryota > Metazoa > Arthropoda > Insecta > Diptera > Muscidae > Musca > Musca vetustissima. The sequence goes on from NW_026877486.1 coordinate 18,574, forward strand.
GATATGTAGGGACTTCGGTGCCCCGTTTACCTTAAATCGGACGAAAATATATATGGGAGCAAAATCTGACCCGATTTTGTCGAGACTTGACACACGTCATTCTAGACTCAATTCAGTACACTATGCAAAATTTCGTGCAAATCGAAAGATATATATAAAGGGATTTGGGAGACTATGGGAGCTATATCTAAATCTGAACCGACTTTCACGAAACTTTGCATAAATCATTGTGGACTTAATTCAGTACTCTGTGCCAAATTTCGAGCAAATCAAAAATATATAGGGACTTTGGTGCCCCATTAACCTTAAATCGGACGAAACTATATACGAGAGCTATATCTAAATCTGAACCGATTTTCTTCAATTTCAATAGGGTTCGTCCTTGTGAAATAATAATAAGTGAATTGTGGCAAATTTCATTCAAATCGTATCATAAATGCGACCTGTACTTTGTTTACAATTTAACACCTACAGATGGACGAACGGACATGCATAAATCGACTCAGAAAGGGATTCTATGCATATTCTCGAAAGGAACCATGTGTCTACCTCCTTTCTTTTTGCCTGTTACAAACATATGCACAATGACATAATACCCTGTACCACAGTGTGGTGAAGGGTATAACAAATATGGGAGCTATATTTTATCTCAGTATGCTGTGCAAAATGTTGTCTCAATCGGACAAATATTGGGAGTTGGTGCACCATTTACTTAAAACCGGACGAAACTATATAAGTGAGCTATATCCAGTGTTGCCAATTTAGCACTTTTAGTGCTAGATTTAGCACTTTTTAAACTCGTTTAGCACCAAAAAAATCGGTCTAGCACCTAGCACTTTTTTTAGCATTTTTAATTTGTTCCAAGTTTTTTTACAAATTTTAGTATCGCTCCAAAAAATTTTCGTTTTTCGATTTCACATTGGCACATTGAAGTTTCTGTATGTTTCACATGGTGGGTTTGAATTTCCAATGTTTTTTCCAATGAACGGAGCAGTACAGTCGGACGGGGCTATCCATATGATACCCTACGAAACTACCACAAGACTTAAATTTTCTGCGAAACTAATTGCCGTGTCGGTGAAAAATTCTGCGTGGTATCAACCTTCTGGGTTATAATAATACTACAATACCATAACATAAAAAGTAAAATTTATTTTATGTTTGACCCGGCCGAACTTTTTTAACCTCCACCATGAGGATGTCAATCAAAATATCTAAAATTAATGGGGGCTCCTAGGTGAAAATTCATGTTATGATAGAACCATGAACATACCGAAAAATAGGTGGTAAACAGATATTGAAAATTTCCAAACATCTAATGGTGGGGCTACCGTTATATGGGTTTATAATAAAACAGAGATCAATATTGATATTTCTGGTAGTGAGAAATAGTACGGAAATGTGCTATACAATGTGAACCCAAAATACAAAATTACAGCCAATTTAATTGAAAAACGGGTCAAAAAATTCCATATTGGCAGTTACCATATAAAGCCGGACATGCGTAAAGCGACATAGAATTTTATTCTGATCAAGAATATATATGTAATACTTAGTGGTGTCTCCCGTGAATATTTCGATGTGTTGCAAACGGAATGACAAATTTAATATAGACTCCACCTTATGGTGGAGGGTATAAAAACACTGTGAACAATTTGGGGTATATAAACGAATATAATTTAAATAAATGTAAAGTCAGCTTTACTTATCTTGACAAGAAAAAATGTAATGGAATGCTTTTTTAATTGTACTGCTAAGGTCTTGACAGATCATTATTAAAGCAGCCATGCTTTTTCGTTGAGTAGATTTCTCGAATTTATTGGTTTATCGGTGTTCGGGTTACAAAGATGGCACCGGAACTTTATGCAAAATTGCATAGATATCATCAAGTGTAATAATGGTAATTCTAAACATTATTAGAATACGTAGACTCCTGTAAATATTTACGTATAGCTCACACACCTGGTCTTCGTCCTTCTACAATAAATGTATACGGCATAGAATGCAAATTTTGTATTTTTCGGACAAAAGTCTTGGTCAATTTGAATCGCTCAATATACTTATTCATTAGCATTTCCCTATGTACAATTTTGTGACCTCTAGAGATACCAGAAAAACATATAAACTGATCTTGGTTGACTTCAACAGCCAAATATTGACCGATTTTCCCAAACACAATAAGTGTCTTCACTAGCCAGAACAGAATACACAGAAAAAAAAGCCACCCCGAAATTTTTGATTAAAAGCTTCATCAGCGTTCGACAAAAAGATGTCGATAACATATTTCAAACGTAGTCGGAAATGTTTATCAAACACCAACAATTCACAAAAAAACAATCAACAAACGAGTTTGACCAAAAAAATTATTAAATTTGTTGGACAATTTTTAATAATTTTTTTGTAATATGCCATATTATTTTTTATTACGTTATTACAAAGTACTTTGTTGAATAGATTGTAAAAGATGGATAACAAATATAAGTTTTTATTCGGTATAGAGCTACACATTTAGTTTAAAGCCGTTAAAATACTGAAAATTTGGAGGTATTTTTGTGGGAGAGCTGTAATAATAAGGGTAAAAATCGGCAATTGCTGTTTAAAAGGTTTTGTATCGTACTACAAGAAATTTAATTTGAAATAATAATAATAATTTGATAAACAAGATTGTCAATATGAAAAATATTTTATCGATTAACAAAATAAAATTCAACAAAATTTTTAGTATATATGAGAATTGCTTTATCAAAATATTTTCGAATGGGATTACAATTTTTTTATCGGCCATTGTAAATATGAACATTATTTTTATCGGCGAAAAATCAATCAAATTTTAATTGGATTTTTGAATTTTTTTATCAAATGGTTACAATTTTTTTTCTGTGTAATACAAAACCTTTTAAACAGCAATTGCCGATTTTTACCCTTATTATTACAGCTCTCCCACAAAAATACCTCCAAATTTTCAGTATTTTAACGGCTTTAAACTAAATGTGTAGCTCTATACCGAATAAAAACTTATATTTGTTATCCATCTTTTACAATCTATTCAACAAAGTACTTTGTAATAACGTAATAAAAAATAATATGGCATATTACAAAAAAATTATTAAAAATTGTCCAACAAATTTAATAATTTTTTTGGTCAAACTCGTTTGTTGATTGTTTTTTTGTGAATTGTTGGTGTTTGATAAACATTTCCGACTACGTTTGAAATATGTTATCGACATCTTTTTGTCGAACGCTGATGAA
>NW_026877487.1:0-22038 GCF_032173495.1 Musca vetustissima
TAATTAAATTTTACGGGTTTTAATTCATTGTTTTGTGGATTTTTATTCATTTTCTATTAGAGAAAGTGTCAATTTCCAATGGATATAAAAATCATCTCATTTTTAGCTTGTTCCACATCTGATCAATATATAAATAATGATCGAGACTATAAAAACAAATAGTAAAAATAAAAAAAAAAAAAAATACCTACCGCAGTTATTTGACAATTTTTTATAATCATTAAAATTTTTAATGATCACTTTTAAAGTATTTGTTTTAGATTTGTTTGTTTTTCAGTAATGACCTTAAAAAATGAAATACCATAAACGAGACGATCGTAAAACTAATGATCTGTGTCATTTTCGTTCGTTTTTTTAACATATAAAAAATGTGAAGAATATTTTTGAAATACATAAAAAAGAAATGATAATTGGAAAAACAAAGGCGGTTGGTGTTTGATGCCGAGGAGGTGATAGTGATACATATTTGACTGGCAAATAAAATCTAGGTAAGACACAAACCGCGGCACTGCGAATCTGTAATAGATCATCGATCTGCAGTAAATATTTTCAAAAATGTCTTTTCTACGGAAAAGCAGGAATGCTGGATTCCGAAATACCGAAATCCGGAATACGAAATTGTAGTAGGCGTTCCTGTTTATATACCACAAAATATAAATAATAATATCCCAAATCTAAAAAACCTCCTGTGACGTGTGTCACTCCTTATTAACAAACATAGAAATCATAATGTTCACATTTGTCCCCAAATGATTTAATGAAACTTGGCACTAGTACTTCCTTTTCATGTAAGCAAGCAAACAACTCAGCCGGCTGAGAAGGCTGGCAGCAGGGCGACAATCGAAGAATATAATTATTTAAAAATAAACATTTAAATGCTAAAAATATTAATTGCACTAAATGTGTTTTTAATTGAAACACCATGTTTCATTTTATCATTTGAGGATGGAATGTATCTCCCCATCACCAGAACCACTGCCATCACAGAACACTACTTGACATCTGAGGACAACAAATAACCAAAAAAAAAAAGAAGAAATACGAAAGCAGTTCTGTTTGACATCTGTCAACAAGACACTCTGGTTTAATGTCAAAACACAAGCACACACACACACTCACATTTCCACACTCATACAGAAATGCGATCATTTTGATGCATGTATTCCCTACATCACTTAGATATTTCATTCATGCATCCAATTGTTGCCACAAATATTTCATTTCATTGCAAACTGACACCAAAGAAAATAAAAAATATATTTCTTTTCAAATTTGGAATGAAGTTTTAGAATCTCCCTTGGGTTGCCTCCCATAATACTATACCCCTGAGTAATGAGTTTGCTTGTTCGGCACTCTTGTCGTACTTCCATAATAGTTGCCTAATTTATGAATGACAATATTTTGTACCATTTACCAGCAAAGTGCTATGGAAACATTTTCCACTTCTGCTGTTTCACGCCCCTTGTCCATGTTGCGATCAATTAGCATTGAAAGCGAGAGAAGATCGCGAACGGCATATTCTTGGGAGGGTGGGAAGAATATCAAATTGTTTTGTTAATTGAAAATGTAATTTTGAAAAAAAATATATATATAAAAAATTCTTATATTCGCACAGTGGTTAAAAAATCAAAGAATAACGAATATTTTTTCAGGGGGCTACACATAAGGCGTGGATTTTTTAAAGAATATTTTTTCAGGGGGCTACACATAAGGCGTGGATTTTTTAAAGAATATTTTTTCAGGGGGCTACACATAAGGCGTGGATTTTTTAAAGAATATTTTTTCAGGGGGCTACACATAAGGCGTGGATTTTTTAAAGAATATTTTTTTAGGGGTCTACCATGAGGCGTGGATTTTTTAAAGAATATTTTTTCAGTGGGCTACCATGAGACGTGGATCTTTTAAAGAATATTTTTTCAGGGGGCTACCATAAGGCGTGGATTTTTTAAAGAATATTTTTTCAGGGGGTTACCATAAGGCGTGGATTTTTTATAAGAATATTTTTTAGGTCATAACACAAGGCGTGGATTTTTTAAAGAATATTTTTTCAAGGGTCATAACACAAGGCGTGGATTTTTTAAAGAATATTTTTTCAAGGGTCATAACACAAGGCGTGGATTTTTTAAAGAATATTTTTTCAAGGGTCATAACACAAGGCGTGGATTTTTTAAAGAATATTTTTTCAAGGGTCATAACACAAGGCGTGGATTTTTTAAAGAATATTTTTTCAAGGGTCATAACACAAGGCGTGGATTTTTTAAAGAATATTTTTTCAAGGGTCATAACACAAGGCGTGGATTTTTTAAAGAATATTTTTTCAAGGGTCATAACACAAGGCGTGGATTTTTTAAAGAATATTTTTTCAAGGGTCATAACACAAGGCGTGGATTTTTTAAAGAATATTTTTTCAAGGGTCATAACACAAGGCGTGGATTTTTTAAAGAATATTTTTTCAAGGGTCATAACACAAGGCGTGGATTTTTTAAAGAATATTTTTTCAAGGGTCATAACACAAGGCGTGGATTTTTTAAAGAATATTTTTTCAAGGGTCATAACACAAGGCGTGGATTTTTTAAAGAATATTTTTTCAAGGGTCATAACACAAGGCGTGGATTTTTTAAAGAATATTTTTTCAAGGGTCATAACACAAGGCGTGGATTTTTTAAAGAATATTTTTTCAAGGGTCATAACACAAGGCGTGGATTTTTTAAAGAATATTTTCTCATAACACAAGGCGTGGATTTTTTAAAGAATATTTTCTCATAACACAAGGCGTGGATTTTTTAAAGAATATTTTCTCATAACACAAGGCGTGGATTTTTTAAAGAATATTTTTTCAAGGGTCATAACACAAGGCGTGGATTTTTTAAAGAATATTTTTTCAAGGGTCATAACACAAGGCGTGGATTTTTTAAAGAATATTTTTTCAAGGGTCATAACACAAGGCGTGGATTTTTTAAAGAATATTTTTTCAAGGGTCATAACACAAGGCGTGGATTTTTTAAAGAATATTTTTTCAAGGGTCATAACACAAGGCGTGGATTTTTTAAAGAATATTTTTTCAAGGGTCATAACATTTTATTTATAGGCCTGTCATCGGCGTTCAGCTGTTTTATGAACTTTAAAATGTTTTGTGTTTTTAAATATCGCGACGACTCTTAAAGGCGAGAGGAGGGCGACTGATGCATTCAAATGATGTGTGGCCATATGAGAAGAGAATTCGGAACATGATACACATTTCGAAACCTGTTATCAATGTAATAAAAATACTCTTCAATGCAATTAAGCAAATGAAATGGAGAATAAAACAAAACAGGAAGAAAATAAAATTATTTTTAAAAACATCAACAACGAAACATTTAAGGGAACCCCCCCCCCCCCCCCCCCCCATTCTCAATTTTTTTAAGAAAAATAATTTACAAAAAATTTTTGTTGTTGTTTTGTTGTTGTTTTTTGTGATCAAAGAAAACTCCTTATTTTTGATGGCGGGCATGATAACTCCTCACTGGAACATCGGAATCCGAAAATTCCAACGGTGTTAGAAAGAGTACATGTCTGGCTCTCGTATGAACTAGGATTATTGACTTCGCTCTAAAATTAACAAAATGGCGGACCTTTGAAAAAATATTTTTTGAAAAACGCCGATTTTTTACCAAAAACCAAGTTAATAAATAAGGAAGATCTTCACCGATTGGCTTTATCCTAGTTCATACGATAGCTATACACTCACAGAGAAACGTGTAAAAATTTGAAATCGATTGGGTTATTAGTTTTTGAGTTATCGTGCCCGCCATTCGCAAAAAAATGTTTAGAGAAAAACGCGTTTAAAGTTTGAGAAGCCCTTCAGCCGTCACTTGATGCTGACACAATAAATCAGTTATATCTTCAAGAGTTCTTGAGATTTTTACTTGAAATTTTGCAGGGACATTCTTGAATTAGTGTAGATTGGAATTAAGTCAACAAAAATTTTGACCCCGAGAATGGGGGGGTCCCCTTAATAGAAGTGTGCCTAGGGCGGACAGGTAGCTTTGTTTGATTGGAGGTGGTGCTGTTTTAGAGATTTGACATTTGAAAGAAATGTCAAACATATGTTCAATTATTTTTCTTGTGTTACAACATTTCTACTGCACTTCGGATGACTTAATTTTAGTGTTGATATATCTTAATGTCTATCTATCATGTCCTTGTAATTTTATTATCCTCTCAAAACAAGAAGTTCATTCATTAATGACACCAAAGTTTTTGTAGTGGTCCATTCAGAACATCACCAACAAAACAGAAGTCCCATTCACATTTATCATGTAATAATTATGCGCTTTCCGAATCATAACACCCTTGTAACACTCCAAAAAATAACATCCTTCCCAGTCGTAACAACAACAAAAAGAGCAAATATACACACACACACAACAACCACTTGACACAATAGAGGACAATATTTTGTCAATTATTATAACCAAACAACAATAACGGAGTCATACACAACTCAAACACACAAACAGCAACAACAAGTGGTACTCGAATAACGAGGGGTGGTGAAGTTGTTTGCCATTACAAGGATTTTGAAACTACCCTTCCTATACCATAGCCATTAGATGACAGCAGGATGTAAAGTAATCAAGTTAAGGGGACCCCCCCCATTCTCGGTGTCAAAAATTTTTTTGATTTAATTCGTATCTACTCTCATTCTAGAATGTTCCTACAAAATTTCAAGTGAAAATCTCAAGAACTCTTGAAGATATAGCCGATTTATTGTGTCAGCATCAAGTGACGGCTAAAGGGCTTCTCAAACTTTAAACACGTTTTTCTCTTTTGCGAATGGCGGGCATGATAACTCAAAAACTAATAATCCAATCGGTTTCAAATTTTGACACGTTTCTCTGGGAGTGTGTAGCTCTCGTATGAACTAGGATAAAGCCAATCGGTGAAGATCTTCCTTATTTTTTAACTTAGTTTGTGGTAAAAAATAGGCGATTTTCCATAAAAAAATTTTCAAAGTTCCGCCATTTTGTTAATTGTTGTGCGAAGTCAATAATCCTAGTTCATACGAGAGCCAGACATGTCCTCTTTCTAACACAGTTGGAATTTTCGGATTCCGATGTTCCAGTGAGGAGTTATCATGCCCGCCATCGAAAATATGGACTTTTCTTTGAACCCAAAAAACAACAACAAAACAACAACAACAAATTTTGGTAAATTATTTTTCTTCCTTTTTAAATCTTCAAATACATATGTGCCAAGTTACAAACCTTTACAAGCATTGGTATTCATTTACCAGCCCATTTAAAATCTTAAAAATAAAAAATCGAGAATGGGGGGGGTTCCCTTAACACAAAAATCTATTTGAAATTAAAAACAACGAAGGAAAAAATCATGAGGGGGGAAATATGTGTGGAAGGGGCAAAATTTATGGCCTGTGCAAAAAACATTATTTTGCCCTAAGTTTATCTGAAAACAGAGCTAAAGGCAGGCGAAAAAATTCTAACAGCCGTTCGGCAGGATGCTTCATTGAATTTTGTATTTTTTGTTTTGTTTTTGCTTGCCATTAACTTTTATTAGGGATGTAAGTATGACCTGATATATGACGAAGTTATTTCTTGTGAGGAGTATCGAGGTCTGGGATTATTGCAGCAATGGGATTTGATTACTTAGTGATGAATTAAATCTATCAACTGGTGTTTTGCGAGTCTTCGAAGTTAATTATAGACCAGTAAGGAAAGTAGTAAAGTCGGACGGGGCCGACTATATGATACCCTTCACCACTATGGGTATATTAAACAGAACTATTAACATGAAATATATATGGGAGCTATATAGACCGATTTTCTCGAAACTTGGCAGACATCACTCTAGGCTCAATTCAGTACGTTATGCCAAATTTCGTGCAAATCGAAGGATATATAGGGACTTTGGTGCACCATTTACATGAAATCGGACGAAACTATATATGGGAGCTATATCTAAATCTGAACCGGGCCCCCAGGGCTCCCCCCTGTGTACGTCCCTGATGGCAGGTATATATAAATCTGAACCGATTTTCTCAAAACTCGGCAGACATCACTCTAGGAACAATTCAGTACGTTATGCCAAATTTCGTGCAAATCGAAAGATATATAGGGACTTTGGGGCACCATTTACATGAAATCGGACGAAACTATATATGGGAGGTATATCTAAATCTGAACCGATTTTCTTAAAACTTGGCAGACATCACTCTAGACTCAATTCAGTACGTTATGCCAAATTTCGTGCAAATCGAAAGATATATAGGGACTTTGGTGCACCATTTACATGAAATCGGACGAAACTATATATGGGAGCTATATCTAAATCTGAACCGATTTTCACGAAACTTGGCAGACATAATTCTAGGCTCAATTCAGTACGTTATGCCAAAATTGGTGCAAATCGAAAGATATATAGGGACTTTTGATGCACCATTTACATGAAATCGGACGAAACTATATATGGGAGCTATATCTAAATCTGGACCGATTTTCACGAAACTTGGCAGACATCATTCTAGACCTAAATGATTAGGCTGTACTAAATTTCGTGCAAATCGAAAGATATATGTGGACTTTGGTGCACCATTTACATGAAATCGGACGAAACTATATATGGGAGCTATATCTAAATCTGGACCGATTTTCATGAAACTTGGCAGACATCATTCTAGACCTAAATGATTAGGCTGTACCAAATTTCGTGCAAATCGAAAGATATATGTGGACTTTGCTGCACCATTTACATGAAATCGGACGAAACTATATATGGGAGCTATATCTAAATCTGGACCGATTTTCATGAAACTTGGCAGACATCATTCTAGACGTAAATGATTAGGCTTTACCAAATTTCGTGCAAATCGAAAGATATATAGGGACCGTTTACATTAAATCGGTTAAATATATATATGGGAGCTATATCTAAATCTGAACCGATTTTTCCCAATTTCAATAGGGTTCGTCCTTAGGCCGAATAAGTGACCTATGCCAAATTTCATCCAATTCGGATCATAAATGCGACCTGTACTTTGTTTACAATTTAACATGGACAGACAGACGGACAGACGGACAGACGGACAGACGGACGGACGGACGGACGGACATGCATAAATCGACTTAAAAAGTGATTCTATGCATATTCTCAAAAGGAACCATGTGTCTATCTCGTTTCCTTTTGCCTGTTACAAACATATGCACAAAGACATAATACCCTGTACCACAGTGTGGTGAAGGGTATAAAAACAAATCTTATTGGAAATAATTTATAATGCTCTTTGTTCGAATTTATAGCTGAAGGAATTATAGGATACATACCTAATTCTGGTCAATTTTTCAAGGCCCATTTTTTTAAAGTATATTTTTTCAGGATAATATAAGGCGTGGATTTTAAGGAATATTTTTTCAGGGGCTAAAATAAGGTGTCTGTCGATGTTAAATTGCAAACAAAGTACAGGTCGCATTTATAATCCGAATTGGATAAAATTTGGCTTATGTCACTTATTTGGCCCAAGGACGAACCCTATTGAAATTGGGAAAAATCGGTTCAGATTTAGATATAGCTCCCATATATTTTCGTCCGATTTAATGTAAACGGTCCATATATCTTTCGATTTGTATGATATTTGGTGCAGCGTAATGAATTAGGTCTAAAATGATGTGTGTCAAGTTTCCTGAAAATCGGTTCATATTTGGATATAGCTCCCATATATATTTTCGTCCGATTTAAGGTAAATGGTGTACCAAAGTCTCTATATATCCTTCGATTTGCACGAAATTTGGCTTAGCGTACTAAATTGAGTCTTCAATGTTGAGTGGTGACTTTCGGGAAAATCGGTCGAGATTTCCATATAGCTGCCATATATATTTTCGCCCGATTTAAAGTAAATGATGTACCAAAGTCCCTATATATTTTTCGATTTGCACGAAATTTGGTACAGCGTAATGAATTAGGTCTAGAATGATGTGTGTCAAGTTTCTTGAAAATCGGTTCATATTTAGATATAGCTCCTATATATATTTTCGTCGGATTTACTGTAAATGATGCACCAAAGTCCCTATATATCTTTCGATTTGCACGAAATTTTGCATAGCGAACTGAATTAAGTCTAGAATGATGTGTGCCTAGTTTCGCGAAAATCGGTTAAGATTTACATATAGCTCCCATATATAATATAAGTCGTGGATTTTTTAAAGAATATTTTTTTAGGGCCACAATATAAGACGTGGATTTTTTAAAGAATATTTTTCAGGGGGCTACCATAAGGCGTGAATTTTTTTAAAGAATATTTTGCAGGGGGCTACCATAAGGCGTGGATTTTTTTAAAGGACATTTTTCAGGGGGCTACAATAAGGCGTGGATTTTTTTAAAGAATATTTTTCAGGGGGCTACCATAAGGCGTGGATTTTTTTAAAGAATATTTTTCAGGGGGCTACCATAAGGCGTGGATTTTTTTAAAGAATATTTTTCAGGGGGCTACCATAAGGCGTGGATTTTTTTAAAGAATATATTATCAGGGGCGTGGATTTTTTAAAGAATATATTATCAGGGGCGTGGATTTTTTAAAGAATATATTATCAGGGGCGTGGATTTTTTAAAGAATGTATTATCAGGGGCGTGGATTTTTTAAAGAATATATTATCAGGGGCGTGGAATTTTTAAAGAATATATTATCAGGGGCGTGGAATTTTTAAAGAATATATTATCAGGGGCGTGGAATTTTTAAAGAATATATTATCAGGGGCGTGGAATTTTTAAAGAATATATTATCAGGGGCGTGGAATTTTTAAAGAATATATTATCAGGGGCGTGGAATTTTTAAAGAATATATTATCAGGGGCGTGGAATTTTTAAAGAATATTTTTACAAGGGCTAATATTAGGCGTGGATTTTTTAAAAAATACTTTTTCAGGGGCTAATATAAGGCGTTGATTTTTTTAAAAATACATTTTCGGGAGCTAATAAAAGGCGTGGATTTTTTAAAAAATACTTTTTCAGGGGCTAATAAGAGGCGTGGATTCTTTTTAAAAAATACTTTTTCAGGGGCTAATAAGAGGCGTGGATTCTTTTTAAAAAATACTTTTTCAGGGGCTAATAAGAGGCGTGGATTCTTTTTAAAGGATATTTTTTCAGATTTGAGTGTTTGAAATTAACTACGTGATGTTTGAAATTAACTACGTTTGATAATTTTTCAAGCCTGTGGTACTTCATGTACCACATCCGCTTCTGCACACTGCCAAACTATTTGAACATTAAAACCGACAGCCAACTTCTAATTCAATCACATTAATTTAACTTAATTTTTGTGACTTAATTAAGAAGTCTGTTTTCACTCAAGAGTACCTCAGGATAAAAATACAACAACAACCTTTTTTGCCGACACAATATATCCTTATGTCATTTAAGTATCTCCACCCCAGGAAGAAATCAATTACCGACTAACAACCAAACAGACACAACAAATTTCTTAATTCATAACAGAATCGCTTCAAAACAAAAACAACAACAACGAAAACAAAATGTGTCATCATGAACACCCTTCTTCCTTCCGTTCAACAGACAACATTCCACTAACCTCCGGTGATAACAAAGGGACCAACAAATTCAGAAAGCACTTAACCCATAAAAACACAATTACTTCGTGTAATAGAATAACTACAACAGCAACAACAACAAAAACAACAACGACAAATGTACAACAAACTCGAACTCACCTAACAAATTACAGATTTGGAGTTGGAATGTTCGAAAACTCCGACCCATGTTTATTTGAGAAAAGGGAATCCTTTTTTTCCCAAACAGTGGCAGCAGCAGGAACTCGAAAATCTATTGCCACGCATTGGAAATGAAAACCAGACACCCACTTCAGATTGTAATAGAAATACGAAGGGCGAAGGACGGCGCGGACGGACAGACGTAAATACGATTCAAGAGACGAAAAAGGGAAATTCATTTGTGTACGCTCAACATTAAAATTTTGGGAAAATGATTAATGGACTCAACCAAACGTCGAGAGATTAAGGACAAATTTTCCAAGAAGCAAATCCTAACACGCAGTGACGACGCTGTTCGGCAATAGTCACGCATACAGACAGAAGCGCACAACACACACAGCCGAAAGTGGCACACTTCAACTTCTTGCATTGCCTGCCGCCCTGTAATGGTACTCTGGAGGATAAAAAGTTGTTCATTCTATGGCACCGTCAAATAGACATAGGGATGTGCTGATGTTGGTGGGGGGAGAAGTGGTTTGGAATGGTGGCGTCAGTGGGTGAATGTGTTTTGACAACCACATACTGGTATTGTGTTGTTATTTCTTCGAAAATAATGCCAGATCATGGGGATTGCAATGGAGAAGAAAGGGAAAGGGATGGGGAGAAAGGAAGTGTACAAAATTCACTCTTCCGTTACGTTTAATTTTCTACCAGGAATTATGAGCATTAACAATGAAAGTACCATCATTCTATCACAGGTCCTTTTGTTTTGTTTTTTTTTTTTCTTCTTTTGGGGGTGGTGTATAAATTGGGGAAATGCAGTAGTTGTACTGTGGGGTTTTTAAAGAAAACTATTATTTTTTAAAAGCTGTCGGAACCTCTAAGCGTGGATTATTTAAGGGCAGTCGGATCCTCTAGGTGTGGATTTTTGAAAACATATTTTTGGAGAACAGTTGGATTCTTTAAAGAATATTTTTTAGGACAGTCAGAACCTCTAGAGCCTTATAGGTGGATGTTTTAAAGAATATTTTTAAAGGACAGTTAGAACCTCTAGAGCCTCCAGAGGCATATGTTTTAAAGAATATTTTTAAAGGACAGTCAGAACCTCTAGAGCCTTTAGACGTGAATGTCTTAAAGAATATTTTTAAAGGACAGTCAGAAACTCTAGAGCCTTTAGACTTGGATGTTTTAAATAATATTTTTAAAGTACAGTCAGAACCTCTAGAGCCTCTAGACGTAGATTTTTTTAAAGAAAAACAATTTTAAATACCCTTACGTGGAGTTTTTAAAGAAGAACAATTTTAATAACGTTAGAACCTCTAGGCGTGGATTTTTTAAAAGAATATTTCGTTAAGGACCCTCTAGACGTGGATTTTTAAAGAATATTTCGTCAATGACCCTTAGAGCCTCTAGACGTGAAGATTTTAAAGAAGAACAATCTTAAGGACCCTTAGAGTCTCAAGCATGGATTTTATAAAGAATATTTTTTAAGGACCCTTTGTGTCTCAAGCGTGGATTTTATAAAGAATATTTTTTAATGATCCTTTGAGTCTCAAGCGTGGATTTTATAAAGAATACTGTTTAAGGACCTCTGAGTCTCAAGCGTGGATTTTTTAAAGAATATTTTTAAGGTTCCTTAGAGTCTCAACCGTGGATTTTTAAAAGAATATTTTTAAGGTTCCTTAGAGTCTCAAGCGTGGATTTTTAAAAGAATATTTTTAAGGTTCCTTAGAGTCTCAACCGTGGATTTTTAAAAGAATATTTTTAAGGTTCCTTAGAGTCTCAAGCGTGGATTTTTAAAGAATATTTTGTTAAGGACCCTTAGAGCCTCTAGGCGTGGATTTTTTAAAGAAAATTTGTTTAAGGACACTTAGAGCCTCTAGGCGTGGATTTTTTAAAGAAAATTTGTTTAAGGACCCTTAGAGCCTCTAGACGTGGATTTTTAAAGAATATTTCGTCAATGACCCTTAGAGCCTCTAGACGTGGATTTTTAAAGAATATTTCGTCAATGACCCTTAGAGCCTCTAGACGTGAAGATTTTAAAGAAGAACAATTTTAAGGACCCTTAGAGCCTCTAGACGTGGATTTTTAAAGAATATTTCGTCAATGACCCTTAGAGCCTCTAGACGTGAAGATTTTAAAGAAGAACAATTTTAAGGACCCTTAGAGTCTCAAGCGTGGATTTTATAAAGAATATTTTTTAAGGACCCTTAGATTCTCAAGCGTGGATTTTTATAGAATATTTTTAAGGATCCTTAGAGTCTCAAGCGTGAATTTTTTAAAAAATATTTTTAAGGACTCTTTGAGTCTCAAGCGTGAATTTTATAAAGAATATTTTTAAGGACCCTTTGAGTCTCAAGCGTGGATTTTATAAAGAATATTTTTTAAGGACCCTTGAGTCTCAAGCGTGGATTTTATAAAGAATATTTTTTAAGGACCGTTTGAGTCTCAAGCGTGGATTTTATAAAGAATATTTTCTAAGGACCCTTTGAGTCTCAAGCGTGGATTTTATAAAGAATATTTTTTAGGACCCTTTGAGTCTCAAGCGTTGATTTTGTAAAGAATATTTTTTAAGGACTCTTTGAGACTCAAGCGTGGATTTTGTAAAGAATATTTTTAAGGACTCTTTGAGTAAAGAATATTTTTAAGGACTCTTTGAGTCTCAAGCGTGGATTTTTTAAAGAAAATTTGTTTTAGGACCCTTAGATTCTTAATCGAAGATTTAGAGGATATTTTTTCCACAACATTTGTAATGTCCCTAAATATTTGTAATGTGCCTAAAACGTAAATTTGTTAAAGGCAACATTGTTAAGGACCCTTAACAGTGTTGTCTTAGAACAAGGATTTTTATAGAACAAGGACCCTTTCGAGCCACAAAAATTGACAATTGTAAACATTCGAAACTGCCATATTTAATAGCATTTCAAAAGCCCCTTTATGTTTTCATTTTTGGAACCACTGTCTATTCTGTTGCAATGCAATGGACCGCAATCGACCGCCCTAAACGCAAACATCCTTCCGTTTCGCTCCATCACCACTGGTAGATGTTTGTCTTCTCTGTTTATTTTTTATGGCCTATCTATGATCGCTTAATGTTGTTGTAATTTTCCAAATGCGACTTTTGGTTTTTGCCATTTTCCCTCAAAATTGTTCATTTCACTGCCTGCACTCCGGGTAAGATGAGCCGGGGGTGTTTGTGTGTGTGCGAAGGGCGAAGTTCTTAAATTATGAATCAAATTACATTTAAAAAATCCTTTAGATTTTAATCTGAAAGGTCCTTTGACAAATGGATTTACAAAGCAATTTGTTTCCTGATAGCAGCAGAGTAGAGTAGAAGCAAAGGGGGGAGACAGAGGTTAGAGGGGGAATATGTTGTTGAATTTAATTTTCCGTTTGTTTCGCCTCATCAACGTTTGAGATGAATGTCTGGTATTTTTGGGGTGGCTGGTTATATCCGCCTGGTTACGGAAATATTTGTGGGTTTATTTGTTTGTGTCAAGTCTCTCGGTGTGTGTGTGGTGTGTCTCAATTTTTGACATAATCTTTGATTTTAAATCTCTGATTAAATTTTCATTGTTGATGTTGTTGGCAAAAAACAAAACAAAAATCCTTTGGCTCTGGTCCCCTTTGATGCTGATTATATTTTCATTTGTTTGTTTTGAAGTTTTGACACCTTGGCGTAAAGATTTAAATTTCAGATAATTAAGTCATGCTATGGAAGGCTGTTGAAATGAAATATGAGTAAGTACAATGTGATGGGGAAATTAAATGGAAGATGCAAATTGGGAATCAGCAGAGAGACTTATATTGGGCTGATGGTCTTTGAAAAAAAATATCCGTTAAAAATCCACGCCTAGTGGTCTACTGGGCTTTGGAAAAAATATTCGTTAAAAATCCACGCCTAGTGGTCTACTGGGCTTTGGAAAAAATATTCGTTAAAAATCCACGCCTAGTGGTCTACTGGGCTTTGGAAAAAATATTCGTTAAAAATCCACGCCTAGTGGTCTACTGGGCTTTGGAAAAAATATTCGTTAAAAATCCACGCCTGTGGTCTACTGGGCTTTGGAAAAATTATTCGTTAAAAATCCACGCCTAGTGGTCTACTGGGCTTTGGAAAAAATATTCTTTAAAAATCCACGCCTATTGGGCTGATGGTCGTTTGGAAAAAATATTCTTTAAAAAATCCACGCCTATTGGGCTGATGGTCGTTTGGAATAAATATTCTTTAAAAAAATCCAAGCCTATTGGGCTAATGGTCGTTTGGAAAAAATATTCTTTAAAAAAATCCACGCCTATTGGGCTGATGGTCGTTTGGAAAAATATTCTTTAAAAAATCCACGCCTATTGGACTGATGGTCGTTTGGAAAAAATATTCAAAATTGTCTAATGTTATTTTTTAAATCAGTGCTCGTTTATCTCCTTGTAGTTATGTTCCATGGTGTCATATGTCTAAGAGACATCACCGCTTCTTTATAGTCCATAAAATCATGGTGTAAAGATAATAAAATTAAATATTCTGATTATGAAAACCACAAAACAGCCATAACTTAAGGCTCATTAAAAAATGTGTCATAGGTCATAAAGGGAAACAAGAACAGTGGCGTAACACATCTAGGGAGTATAACCTCCAGAGTCCGTGTTATCTCACTAAACCCTAATTAAAATCAATAACTTCAAAATGACATTTTGGTGACCATAAAAAATAACAACCTGGCATATTGCCAACTAACAAGGATTGTACGGAACGTCCGTCCGTGACTCGAGTTGGTAGATAACAAAAATTTACGCCTAACAATCATTCCGGCTCAGTGTCTCTTAAACTAATTCTTCCTATTGACCATTTCATACTTTGTCGGTTTTTTTGTGGCCGACAATGGAAGCCCACAACGAAGAACGAGGACTGAGTTCTTCGTCTTCTTCTTCGGCGTAGCCTGAATATGTCGCAGCATAGCGTGCCATATGACAATGTCATAAAAATTTATAATAACAATATTTCAATGTCACAGCAGGATATCATTGTTACCATGTTAACGCTTATTTTTTCAGACACAAGTCTGAGGCACAGAGACACGGCAAATGACTGTGACGACGACGGTGAAGACGACAATGAGGTTGACGCTGACCACAAGAAAAACAAAAACCAGGCGGAATTAAAAGGGTTTATGGGATGTTGTTAGGTCCCGTGTTTGAGTTGGTGTTGTTGTTGCCGGGCTGCCTGCCTGGTTGGTAGGTTGAATGTTTGTTTTGTTTTATTTCATTTTATAATTTGTTTGAAATCTTCTCTGGGATATTAACAAATAACAAGAAATATACAAAAACAACAACAAAAACAAACCAAACTTAAATTTATAATAAAGACAGTGAAAGACAATGACGACAAGAACACAAACGTCGCCAAATGTGATGATGATGACGATCATGATGTGACATTTGAGAACGGACAGTGGGTGCAAGAAATTTTAATATTGAGGTATGAAATATGGTCTTTGAAACAATATTCTCAAAAAATCCAAGCCCAGAGTTCGGATGATATTTAAAAAAAATATTCTTAAAAACCCCACGCCCTAAATTGGGATGGTTTCTAATAAAATATCTTTAAAGATCCAATCATAGAGTTCAGATGGTCTTTGAAAAAATATTCTTAAAAAATCCACGCCTAGAGTTCAGATGGTCTTTGAAAAAATATTCTTAAAAAATCCACGCCTAGAGTTCAGATGGTCTTTGAAAAAATATTCTTAAAAAATCCACGCCTAGAGTTCAGATGGTCTTTGAAAAAATATTCTTAAAAAATCCACGCCTAGAGTTCAGATGGTCTTTGAAAAAATATTCTTAAAAAATCCACGCCTAGAGTTCAGATGGTCTTTGAAAAAATATTCTTAAAAAATCCACGCCTAGAGTTCAGATGGTCTTTGAAAAAATATTCTTTAAAAAATCCACGCCTTCTTAAAAAATCCACGCCTAGAGTTCAGATGGTCTTTGAAAAAATATTCTTAAAAAATCCACGCCTAGAGTTCAGATGGTCTTTGAAAAAATATTCTTAAAAAATCCACGCCTAGAGTTCAGATGGTCTTTGAAAAAATATTCTTAAAAAATCCACGCCTAGAGTTCAGATGGTCTTTGAAAAAATATTCTTAAAAAATCCACGCTTAGAGTTCAGATGGTCTTTGAAAAAATATTCTTAAAAAATCCACGCCTAGAGTTCAGATGGTCTTTGAAAAAATATTCTTAAAAAATCCACGCCTAGAGTTCAGATGGTCTTTGAAAAAATATGTTTAAAAAAATCCACGCCTAGAGTTCAGATGGTCTTTGAAAACATATTCTTAAAAAATCCACGCCTAGAGTTCGGATGGTCTTTCAAAAAATATGTTTAAAAAAATCCACGCCTAGAGTTCAGATGGTCTTTGAAAAATATGTTTAAAAAAATCCACGCCTAGAGTTCAGATGGTCTTTGTTCAGAGTTCAGATGGTCTTTGAAAAAATATGTTTAAAAAAATCCACGCCTAGAGTTCAGATGGTCTTTGAAAAAATATGTTTAAAAAAATCCACGCCTAGAGTTCAGATGGTCTTTGTTCAGAGTTCAGATGGTCTTTGAAAAAATATGTTTAAAAAAATCCACGCCTAGAGTTCAGATGGTCTTTGTTCAGAGTTCAGATGGTCTTTGAAAAAATATGTTTAAAAAATCCACGCCTACAGTTTGGAGGGCCTTTGAAAAAATATTCTTAAAAAAATCCATGCCTAGAGGACCTATGGTCTTTGAAAAAATATTCTTAAAAAATCCACGCCTAGAGTTCAGATGGTCTTTAAAAAAATATTCTTATAAAATCCACGGCTAGAGTTCAGATGGTCTTTAAAAAAATATGTTTAAATAATCCACGCCTACCGTTCAGATGGTCTTTGAAAAAATATTCTTAAAAAACCACGCCTAGAGTTCGGATAGTCTTTGAACATATATTCTTTAAAAATCCACGCCCAGATTTTCTAACCCTTTAAACCACTGTTCCGCCAGGTATTCATTCCTGGTTTTGGTAACGATAAAGATGAGCTTTGTGATTTTTTTTCTGTTTCAGGCCAGTGGATTTTTATAAAACCAAAACTAAAACAAAATCAAAAAATCCACAAAAAGAAGAATATCGTAATATTGAGAGGAGGTTAAATGGACCTATAGTCTGCGTGTGTGTCTGTCTGGGTCTACACTTCGTCTTCCTCTCAGTGTTTTTGTTTTGCTGATGATATTCAATGTGATATGAAAACGCATTTCGCGGTATTTTTACGCATGGCATGTTTAAAGAAGATATATTTATATGGAGTTATTTTTTCGAAATATATTTTACCTTTTTTTCTTGTTCTTCCTTAAAAACAGAAAAAAACGCTATCATAAGTTAGCAGACAAAACAAAAGAACAAAAAATGAGAATTACGTTAAAATGGTATTAAATTTCATTCACAAGAATTTTTGGTGTGTGTTCTTTACGTGGGCTGAGCGATAAAAAACAACAATAAAAAAATAAACGTTGGGCATTATTTAACCCATATACAGGGACTGCTATTTTTAAGGGCTATCAGGGGTTTAGGCAATGATTTTTAAAGAATATTTTTCCAAACGACCATCAGCCCAATAGGCGTGGATTTTTTTAAAGAATTTTTTTTCCAAACGACCATCAGCCCAATAGGCGTGGATTTTTTTAAAGAATATTTTTTCCAAACGACCTTCAGCCCAATAGGCGTGGATTTTTTAAAGAATATTTTTTCCAAACGACCATCAGCCCAATAGGCGTGGATTTTTCGACCATCAGCCCAATATTTTTTAAAGAATACGACCATCAGCCCAATAGGCGTGGATTTTTTAAAGAATATTTTTTCCAAACGACCATCAGCCCAATAGGCGTGGATTTTTTTAAAGAATATTTTTTCCAAACGACCATCAGCCCAATAGGCGTGGATTTTTTAAAGAATATTTTTTCCAAACGACCATCAGCCCAATAGGCGTGGATTTTTTAAAGAATATTTTTCCAAACGACCATCAGCCCAATAGGCGTGGATTTTTTTAAAGAATATTTTTCCAAACGACCATCAGCCCAATAGGCGTGGATTTTTTTAAAGAATATTTTTCCAAACGACCATCAGCCCAATAGGCGTGGATTTTTTTAAAGAATATTTTTCCAAACGACCATCAGCCCAATAGGCGTGGATTTTTTTAAAGAATATTTTTTCCAAACGACCATCAGCCCAATAGGCGTGGATTTTTTTAAAGAATATTTTTCCAAACGACCATCAGCCCAATAGGCGTGGATTTTTTTAAAGAATATTTTTTCCAAACGACCATCAGCCCAATAGGCGTGGATTTTTTTAAAGAATATTTTTTCCAAACGACCATCAGCCCAATAGGCGTGGATTTTTTAAAGAATATTTTTTCCAAACGACCATCAGCCCAATAGGCGTGGATTTTTTAAAGAATATTTTTTCCAAACGACCATCAGCCCAATAGGCGTGGATTTTTTTAAAGAATATTTTTCCAAAGACCATCAGCCCAATAGGCGTGGTTTTTTTTTAAAGAATATTTTTTCCAAACGACCATCAGCCCAATAGGCGTGGATTTTTTTAAAGAATATTTTTTCCAAACGACCATCAGCCCAATAGGCGTGGATTTTTTTAAAGAATATTTTTCCAAACGACCATCAGCCCAATAGGCGTGGATTTTTTTAAAGAATATTTTTCCAAAGACCATCAGCCCAATAGGCGTTGATTTTTTTAAAGAATATTTTTTTCCAAACGACCATCAGCCCAATAGGCGTGGATTTTTTTAAAGAATATTTTTCCAAACGACCATCAGCCCAATAGGCGTGGATTTTTTTAAAGAATATTTTTTCCAAACGACCATCAGCCCAATAGGCGTGGATTTTTTTAAAGAATATTTTTCCAAAGACCATCAGCCCAATAGGCGTGGATTTTTTTAAAGAATATTTTTTCCAAACGACCATCAGCCCAATAGGCGTGGATTTTTTTAAAGAATATTTTTCCAAACGACCATCAGCCCAATAGGCGTGGATTTTTTTAAAGAATATTTTTCCAAACGACCATCAGCCCAATAGGCGTGGATTTTTTTAAAGAATATTTTTCCAAACGACCATCAGCCCAATAGGCGTGGATTTTTTTAAAGAATATTTTTCCAAAGACCATCAGCCCAATAGGCGTGGATTTTTTTAAAGAATATTTTTCCAAACGACCATCAGCCCAATAGGCGTGGATTTTTTTAAAGAATATTTTTCCAAAGACCATCAGCCCATTAGGCGTGGATTTTTTTAAAGAATATTTTTGCAAACGACCATCAGCCCAATAGGCGTGGATTTTTAAAGAATATTTTTTCCAAACGACCATCAGCCCAATAGGCGTGGATTTTTTTAAAGAATATTTTTTCCAAACGACCATCAGCCCAATAGGCGTGGATTTTTTAAAGAATATTTTTTCCAAACGACCATCAGCCCAATAGGCGTGGATTTTTTTAAAGAATATTTTTTCCAAACGACCATCAGCCCAATAGGCGTGGATTTTTTTAAAGAATATTTTTTCCAAACGACCATCAGCCCAATAGGCGTGGATTTTTTTAAATAATATTTTTCCAAAGACCATCAGCCCAATAGGCGTGGATTTTTTTAAAGAATATTTTTTCCAAACGACCATCAGCCCAATAGGCGTGGATTTTTTTAAAGAATATTTTTTCCAAACGACCATCAGCCCAATAGGCGTGGATTTTTTTAAAGAATATTTTTTCCAAAGATCATCATCCCAATAGGCGTGGATTTTTTAAAGAATATTTTTTCCAAACGACCATCAGCCCAATAGGCGTGGATTTTTTAAAGAATATTTTTTCCAAACGACCATCAGCCCAATAGGCGTGGATTTTTTAAAGAATATTTTTTCCAAACGACCATCAGCCCAATAGGCGTGGATTTTTTTTAAAGAATATTTTTTCCAAACGACCATCAGCCCAATAGGCGTGGATTTTTTTAAAGAATATTTTTTCCAAACGACCATCAGCCCAATAGGCGTGGATTTTTTAAAGAATATTTTTTCCAAACGACCATCAGCCCAATAGGCGTGGATTTTTTAAAGAATATTTTTTCCAAACGACCATCAGCCCAATAGGCGTGGATTTTTTTAAAGAATATTTTTTCCAAACGACCATCAGCCCAATAGGCGTGGATTTTTTTAAAGAATATTTTTTCCAAACGACCATCAGCCCAATAGGCGTGGATTTTTTTAAAGAATATTTTTTACAATGACCATCAGCCCAATAGGTGTGGATTTTTTAAAGAATATTTTTTCCAGGAGACCACTTGGCGTGAATTTTTTAAAGAATATTTTTTCCAAACGACCACCAGATTTTTTAAAAAATATTTTTTCCAAACGACCATCAGCCCAATAGGCGTGGATTTTTTAAAGAATATTTTTCCAAACGACCATCAGCCCAATAGGCGTGGATTTTTTTAAAGAATATTTTTCCAAACGACCATCAGCCCAATAGGCGTGGATTTTTTTAAAGAATATTTTTTCCAAACGACCATCAGCCCAATAGGCGTGGATTTTTAAAGAATATTTTTTCCAAACGACCATCAGCCCAATAGGCGTGGATTTTTTTAAAGAATATTTTTCCAAAGACCATCAGTCCAATAGGCGTGGATTTTTTTAAAGAATATTTTTCCAAACGACCATCAGTCCAATAGGCGTGGATTTTTTTAAAGAATATTTTTTTCCAAAAGACCATCAGCCCAATAGGCGTGGATTTTTTTAAAGAATATTTTTCCAAAGACCATCAGCCCAATAGGCGTGGATTTTTTTAAAGAATATTTTTCCAAAGACCATCAGCCCAATAGGCGTGGATTTTTTTAAAGAATATTTTTCCAAAGACCATCAGCCCAATAGGCGTGGATTTTTTTAAAGAATATTTTTCCAAAGACCATCAGCCCAATAGGCGTGGATTTTTTTAAAGAATATTTTTCCAAAGACCATCAGCCCAATAGGCGTGGATTTTTTTAAAGAATATTTTTCCAAAGACCATCAGCCCAATAGGCGTGGATTTTTTTAAAGAATATTTTTCCAAAGACCATCAGCCCAATAGGCGTGGATTTTTTTTAAAGAATATTTTTCCAAAGACCATCAGCCCAATAGGCGTGGATTTTTTTAAAGAATATTTTTTGGATTTTTTTAAAGAATATTTTTCCAAAGACCATCAGCCCAATAGATATTTTTCCAAAAAAATATATTTTTCCAAAGACCATCAGCCCAATAGGCGTGGATTTTTTTAAAGAATATTTTTCCAAAGTCATCAGCGTGTCTTCAAAAAGCTTTCGTTTTGCGTTTGTAATTTATTAAGGCTTTCAATATTTTTTTCCCCCCAAAAAATTGTCCAATGTCATCGTTAGCCATTCGTAATGGATGCTTAGGAAAATTTATTTGTCATCATCAAAAACATTTTAAATCTCTAGGATTAGTTGGAAATCAAAAATCCCCATAAACGAATGAATGAGAATTTGACTCGCACAAAAATACACACACAGAGACATAGTCTCATCCACAACCAGCCAAAACTAAAAGTAATTTATGATGATACCTGGGTGAGGGGGAAAAGTCAAAATAAAGTTACATACTTATCAACTGGAAGAGAGCGAGAGAGAGACTAAAATAAAATTATTGAGGGTGTTTCGGAAACAACGTTTTTTTTTCACTGGGGTGATAATAAAGACATCAACAAATGTGGTCCAATAACAAGGCATTGCGATGTATCTAAGAGATACATACTCCCAAATGGGTACCATTATGTATGTAAGTATATTCAGTTTTTCAGTCAAGTGTAAAACAAAAAACGACACTTTGACTAAGCCAAAAGAAATGGAAAATGTTGCCATTAGACCTTGAAATTAGATTTTATGCCAAAAAAAAAAAAACATCCTCATTGTGGCCAAATGAATGGTGTTGCATAAATTTCATCAATTCGTTCGAGGTTTAGTTGGGAGCACGTGATTTGAGATTCCTCAACGAATATTTTAAAAACATTCATTATTATAAATTTTATAAAATTTAGGAGGAAGACCACCTGGTTCAACATTGTGTTATGAGATTTTCATTTGTTTCCTCCCCTCCAAAAAAATTTACAAAATGTTCCTCATTCTTTTTTTAACCATAAATATTCCTTTGCTATGTCAAGGGGTTAGGAACTTTCTGACAATTGATTTATTTTATTAGACGTGGTTTTAAAGTCTTTTGATACAACAACAACAACAACTAAAGACAAAAAGGGGTGTTGAAAAATCACTAAATTAACA
>NW_026877488.1:0-21995 GCF_032173495.1 Musca vetustissima
GAGAATGTGGTTTCTAGTGAAATTGGATCTTTAACCCGGTCCCAGTAGTCCGAAATGTAGTAAATGTTCAGAGGATAAATAAGGAAACTTGTTTTGCAAGACTCCTTTACTTTTCATATTTAATAATAATCATCTCTAAAATCCAGGTTATTAATCTTAATCAGAATTTTATATAGATAAATTGAGCATCAAATGCATTTAAAATCTGTTGGTTTCATGATAAATACCTATTTACTATCATATCATACCCTTCGTCCTTAATGCACACATGAAAATGTTTGTGACAGTGTGTATGTGTAACGAACGAAAGCATTTGTGTATGTATCCAATTTTCCCCATTGTGTATGTATTTGAAATTTCCACTTCATTCAGTTTTCCATACCACAAATATTTCTGGATTAAGTTTTTGGAGTATGTCTGTATTCGTGTTTGTTGCTTCACCAAATACAATTTTGCCGCATTTTTGTTTCTCTTACTCTGTATAGTGTCTCTAACTCTCTTTCTCTCTCATTTTCTCTATAGAAATATATATGTAAATTCTCACAAATTTGTTTTATTTTCGACATATGTACATTGTTGCTCAATGTGTGTTATCTCTCTTCATGGCACTTTTTTGCTGATTCAACAAGGTGACAGAAAACAGCATTGCCGTGACTTCATTAAATTTTTACATGGTCACGTCTCTCTATTAAAATGACACCTTACATGGTTACGGATTTCCTGATTTACGTTTGTAATAAGGCCGGAAACCAAAAGCAAAAAGTAAAACTCACATGTGTGTGGAAAAAATCTCATTCCCAACATTCTATTTATTTATCTATGTATCCTTTGGTCCTTGTTGAATGTTTTCACAGGCTGCAGGATATTTTTTCTACGTTATGTTATTTTGTCTCCCTGTTTGTTGTTATTAAGTCATGCATGCTTAATTTAATTCACTTCGATTTTTCATGTTTAACTCTTTCCAATTCACTTGCATTTCACCGTATCGACTAGTACTACTAGTAGATGATGAAAAGGACACAGATGGCGGTTATAGACGAAGGCCAGGCATCATAGGTGTTTTGATACACTTGAGTGCATGTTGACGCTAACTTGTCTATCTATCTCCTTCATATCAGAGATAGGTTAGAGCACAAGGCCATTAACATCTCTGCATCTACACCATCAGCAACTATCTGTACAAATTAATCTAAAAGGTTTTCAGTTGACATTCGTTGTGTTTGGCTTTAAGGAGTTTGAGAAGGATAAGGCAATGCATCGTTAAAATTATTGATATTTTATGCAAATTGAGAAATTGGGAGGTGGATTTGCAACATTCAATTGTCTAAATTATTATTGGGAATGAAAATTGATTTTAAATGTTTCACAGAGTTGAACATATTTTGCATGAAATTCAATTGATAAGGACCATATTAAAATATATATTTTTCCACTTGATGTGAAATTGCGACGCAGAAAATCTTACATGAACGGAAAATAAGATATTTAAATATAGGGAGTAAATTGTTTTCTATGATTCAGAGTTAATGTAAACTCCTCGGAAACTGAGAATTTTTCTGAATTATCCTATTTTATGAAAATTAATACACAGTTTATACTGACATACATTCCATATCCTGAAAAAAAACAGCTCTGCAAAGAAAATCTCTAAAAAAAATTGTATGCATTTGAAGTTATTCAATCCAAACGAAAAAATCACCCGTGCTTGAAGAAATTGTTTCTACAAAAAAATACCTCAGAGACTGAAAATTATTCCAGACCATTTCCATACAAAAACCTGAGGAAATATTTAAATATAATATTTCACTGGCATTTTTATGTGAATGCATCATTTTCGGGTGTTTTCCTTTATTGTCCGTGTAAACTCTTGGAAAGAATTCCTCACGAACAATCTACATTCGGAAAGAAATTATATTAAAACATTTGAAACCCCTTACAAAACTTGGCACATATGTTTCAGAATTATATAACTTTGATTTCCACACCCATTATAATAGTAGGAAATCCATCTCGGTTGCGAACTATGTTCAACTCATCTGAGCAATCCGGTCGAAGTTGTCTAGAAAAGTATTAAAAAAGGATTCTAATTAAACTGATTAAAAAAATATAAATTACCCCAAGAGTTTTTTAAATCATATTTGTTGTCATGACATAATGGTACTACTTCACGTTTTGGTATAGTTATACCATATATCGGTAACCCCTCAATATTCGGTATTTTCCGCACGTTTGTAAACTTATTGGCTGTAGTATGATCTTTTGTGTTCTCAGTAGTAAAAAATTTACAAACAATTTTTCAATTCTGGTACAATTTTTAGGATCCCAAACTTCTGTGCATGGGGAAGTTTGGGCACATTTTACAACCAAAACTACTGCAATTTAATTTTTGGGAAATATATAAACTACCTTTTAAAAATTATGAGGAAAATTCCTGCTTGCTTTGCTGCTTCTAAAACCTGCTGCTTTCTAAAACTTTGGAAAAATATTGCTTAGATCATACACCTATTTTTATCCTAAACAAAAATTTTAAAGCATCTTTTGGCTTTCGAAAAAATTCTAATAAGAAGACCTTGCATTGATCCAAACCTCTTTTAAACATCGATTCTGATAAAAATTCCTTCCGAAATATCCCCTAATCTTTAATATCTTGAAAAAGTACTTCTAAAAAATATCTGCGCACATTTAGGCATTGAAAAACTATTTAAAAAAATTCACATTTCTAAAAATCTCTACGTCGTTAACAAACTTCCAAAATATTTTATACACCATACTTTACGAGCTTAAGACATTAAAAAATCCAGGTCCCCTATTATATTTAAAAAATATTCTGAAACAATCTACCTACTCTAAGGCTTTTTCAAATATTCTTACAAAAATTCTCACCCCTCTTATGTTCTTAAAAAATCCACTAAGATCTTTAAAATGTATTCTTAACAAATCCACGCCCTTCTATGATCTTTAAAAACCATTTTTATAAATTCACGCCTTTTTGAGGCTTAAGACTAAATATTCTTAAAAAGGTCACTCCCTAAAATCTTGAAGAGGTTTAAAAATCTACGCCCTTTTTAATGACTTAAAAATAATCTTGAAAAGGTCGGACCCATCTAAGGCTTTGAAAAAATCTTTAAATACTATTCTTAAAAAGTTCACGCTCATCTGAGGTCTTGAAAAAATATTCTTAAAAAATCCACGCCTCTCTACGTTCTTTAAAAATATTCATATAATGTCCACGCCTTATAAAGTCGATTAATATCCTTAAAAAATCCTCTAATACCTTAAAACCCCACGCCTTAAGTCCTTAGGTCTTTAAAAGAACCTTCAAAACTCATGCCTCTTTAAGGCCTTGCTAACGTTTGCAAGAAATATTTCTTAAAAATTATCGGGCTTAACGCTTAAAACCTATTTCTAAAAAATAAATTTATCTTAAGGGAACCCCCCCATTCTCGATATTAATTTTTCAAGATTTTCAATGGGCTGGTAAATCAAAACCAATGCTTGTTAAGGTTTGTAACTTTACACATATATATTTGAAGATTTAAAAATTAAGAAAAATAATTTACAAAAAATTTTTGTTATTGTTTGTAATTAAAGAAAAGTCCTTATTTTTGATGGCGGGCGTGATAACTCCTCACTGGAACATCGGAATCCGAAAATTCCAACGGTGTTAGAAAGAGTACACATCTGGCTCTCGTATGAACTAGGATTATTGACTTCGCTCTAAAATTAACAAAATGGTGGACCTTTGAAAAAATATTTTTGAAACATCGCCGATTTTTTACCAAATCCCAAGTTAAAAAATAAGGAAGATCTTCACCGATTGGCTTTATCCTAGTTCATACGATAGCTATACACTCACAGAGAAACGTGTAAAAATTTGAAGTCGATTGGGTTATTAGTTTTTGAGTAATCGTGCCCGCCATTCGCAAAAAAATGTTTAGAGAAAAACTCGTTTAAATTTTGAGAAACCCTTCAGCCGTCACTTGATGCTGACACAATAAATCGGCTATATCTTTAAGAGTTGTTGAGATTTTTATTTGGAATTTTGTAGGGACATTCTTTAATTAGTGTAGATTCCAATTATATCAACAACATTTTTGACCCCGAGAATGGGGGGGGTCCCCTTAAGGATCTTCCAAACATTCTTTCTAAATATCCGCAACATTTTAAGACTACAAAAAATTATTTAAATAAATTCCTTGAAAAAGTATAAAAAATGATTTAGTCTTTAAATAAATTACAAATACAGTGAACTCTCGATATTGTAAACACTCAAACTGAATACTTTAATGTATTGAAGAAATCAGGGAATTAGCGGTAAATAAGCTGGTCGAATCAAAAAAGGGGACAAATTCGAAAATATGAACTACCCCAACATTAATCAGTTCACATTATCGAGAGTTCTACACTACACTTTAAATTGAGAATAATTTTTCTACCCAATGGGAATCCAATAATTCAAATTATATGATATTCAAAATTCCTACAATAAAGTGGTACGTTTATATGGGTGCTATGCCAATATGTTAGAAATTATATGGAAATTGCATTTATTTGGTTGAAAAATTCGGTTCAGACCTTCAAAATATAGTTATATTATATGTATATATACTATATATATATATATATATACAGGGACGTACGCAGGGGGGCGGCCCTGGGGGCCCGTGCCCCCCCCCCGAAATGACTTTTTTTTCACAGTAAATTTATGTTTGCAACAGCGAATTTTTTCATTTTGTACTGCCGGGCCCCCCCCGAAATGAAATCCTGTGTACGTTGCTGTATATATATATATATAGTTTGGTTCAGGCCTTGATTTCAAATAATCTATTATAACTCATTGTGATTTCAACAGACTGTCTTAATATCTCCAAAATTTACATATTTTTTTTATTCATAATCCCTGACTATTGATGTTCATTATTATACATTTTCATTTCGATTTCTAGTTTTCGAACAGTTCATTCGAAGTGGCCATGAAGCCGTTTTTTCAGTTGTCCTTAATTCTTTTTTATTTTTCTTATTAATAAAAATAAAATGTGAATTTCTCTTTTAGACTTGTTTTTTATATTTTATAACTAGAAACTTTACTTATTTTTCCCATAATTGAATGCAATTGTGTTTTCACACAGATGCTACTTCAGTACATAGCCCATTGTTCAAATTATAACCAAACGAAGTTCGTTCACAACAATCATTTCTTTCATTGTTGTTTTTGCTGTTAGTGCAATTTAAAAACAACTTTAGAACTACCGGTTTTATAATCAAATACAGGTCATTCTCATGCAACCTTACCTTACCCGTGCTGTGTACCCCATCATCTAGAATAGTTTTCATTTCTAAAGAAATGCAACAACAACAACCACAATACTTAACTAGAATAACAAAACTAAACTATGGCAAAGACTACGGCGAAGAAGACGTCTACAACAGCACCTAAGAAAATGACGCTTTAACGTTCAAAACAAACCTAATGACATCTTTACATATAATGCCCCTCTCGCTCTCTCTCTCTCTGTGTTATTTGTAATTCTCCTGCCCTTTCGCCTACGAAAATAGTGACATTTTTTCACCCAGTATTGTTAGACTAATGAAGTCATTTTGTCAATGTTCCATAACCAAGCAACAACAACAATAACAAACAACGACAGTAGTTGCACCTCAACATTTCCTACTTGACACTAACACTTTGAAAACAGGTGGGTTAGAGGACATTCAACGAGGAGAATGCATTGTAAAAAGGGGACACTGAAGTGCATGAAAATTTATTTTCAAAAAAAAAAATTAAAAAAAAAACAAGAACAGACATTAACATAACAACTTGAAAATAATCGCCACTACTATAACATTATGGCGCGTAATTGACGAAATTGTGTTATACCCCAAGCAACAACACTTGGATGTCTTGAGGTTAAGAAGAAAATATGAATAAAATGCTTTCGATTGAATCATTGAATTTGTAATGGTTTATCGTGATTCTAAAAGTGTTTGAAGAAAATATTGTAATGGGATGTTGATGTTGCTATTTCATGGTCAAAATGAAGAAATTTGCATATTATTTATCGTAATTGTTATATCCTCAGCCTCATGGCTTATGAGGGTATATACACTTTGATACGGTAAAAATTTGCCCTATAGAACTATTGGTTTTAGGCCCCATGTTTCGATTTACATATGTCCGTCCGTCTGTCTGGCCGGCTGGTGCGCACAATAACTCGCGAAGAGAGAACCGATTTCATCCAAACTTTGCACATCGTAATATTTCTACGAAACTTAGTTCATGTTCGAGGATGGGGAATATCGGTCCACACCTTCTGGCATCTCCCCCACAAAATGGTCAAAATTGTGCTAAAATTTAATTTTATAGTATCATGCAAACGGACCGATTTGAACCAAACTTAGCACAACCTATTATCTTTACCAAGCCTAGATCGAGTCCGTAGATGATACCCATTGATCCACTTCTTCTCATACCTTCCCAAGAAATGGTCAATTTTTCCAATATTTTAAATCCAATATCATGCGAGCGGACTATCCGATTTAAATCAAACTTTACACAACCTATTATCTTTACCAATCCTTGATCATTTCCGAAGATGGGACCCATTGGTCCACTTTTTCTGGTACCTCCCCCACAACGGGTCAAAATATTCAATATTTATAAATCCAATATCAAGCGAATGGAATTTCCGATTTGAACCAAACTTTACACAACCTAATATCTTTACCAAGCCTAGATCGAGTCCGTAGATGGGACCCATTGATCCACTTCTTCTGATACCTTCCCAAGAAATGGTATTTTTTTTCAATATTTTAAATCCAATAACATGCGAGTGGACTACCCGATTTGAATCAAACTTTACACAACCTATTATCTTTACCAATCCTTGATCAAGTCCGAAGATGGGACCCATTGATCCACTTCTTCTGATACCTTCCCAAGAAATGGTAAATTTTTTCAATATTTTAAATCCAATATCATGCGAGTGGACTATCCGATTTAAATCAAACTTTACACAACCTATTATCTTTACCAATCCTTGATCAAGTCCGAAGATGGGACCCATTGGTCCACTTTTTCTGGTACCTCCCCCAGAACGGAATGAAATTTCCGCTTTGCACAACCTATTATCTTTACCAAGCCCAGATCAAGTCCGATGTTCAATCCGTCTGCCCTCTCCTCTGGTACCTCCCCCCAAAAGGGTCCATCTGTACTAATAAAAGAGTAATGTGATTGACTGACTGGCTTAACGATTCATCAATGCCTAGACGAAACGGCTGAAGTTAGAATCTTAAAATTGTGGGTGACGGTCACTCTTGGTCCAAAGCTGTCAGGTGAGGCTGGGTTTTTGGAAATTCGTACTAGAACTGTACGAAAAGTACTAAATGTGGTACCATTTATATTTGGCGAACCGGTGGAGCTAGAACTCCGATTTAGGGTTATTGATGGAGTGTAGGATAGATGTACCAAAGGGATTTTGGACATTCGAACTATAAGTATCCGAGAAGTACTAAATTTGTTATAATTTCGTAGCATGTGAATGGATAGAGCTAAAAACTTTGGAATTTGGAATGCGAGTTGAGGTTGAGAAGTAGGGTCGATATAAGGAGGTGAGTCATGCATACGAAAAGTACTAAAAGTACTAAATTTGATACAATTTATATTTGGAGGAACGGATGAAGCTGGAATCCTAAAAGTCGGAATGTGAACGTGGAAATTGTTTACTTATGTGTACGAAAAGTACTAAATCGTACTATATTTGGTACAATTTAGATTTGTATAAACCGATAGAGATGGAATCTTGAAATTTGGAGTTATGATCACTGTTTTTTTTCGGAAATTCGTAGTAATGTGTACTAAATAGTACCAAATTTGAATTGGGAGAACCGATAGAGCTGGAATCTTGACATTGGAGTTAGGATCACTGTTGTGGGTATTTAGGAAACTCCTATCAATGTGAACTAAATGTAATACCGATAATGGTGGAACACAAAATTTGGAAATAAGGTTACTGTTGGAGTGTAAGATTGGTATATAGATGTATTTTTTTCATACTTATGGGTACTAAATTTGGTACAATTTGAATTTTGGGTGAACTGATAGAGCTGGGATTTTGGAATTTGAATTAGGATCACTTTCGGGTTGTTGGATTGGGGTATGTTGGAAATGTCTACTAATGTGTGCTAAATGATACTAAATTTGGTACAATTAGGATTAAGAGTTTCTATTGGATTGCATGATTTAGGTAGTAATAGTAATATATATGTTGGTACTATCATCGATTTTGGATTGTCTGTTTGTTTTTGGCAGATAAAAAGTTTAGTCGTGCTTTTGTATTTTGTATACTGTATTTTGTATACTTTTCATGTTTTACTAGTGGAGATAAATAGAGTAAAGAAACTGTATTAAGTTTTGTGTACAGGATGAAATACGAGTATATTAAGTTGTTTCTTCTCTACCTAAAATTGACATTTTCCCAAAAAATTTGATTCCTGATTATCAATCAATCTATCTGTCAAATATCTATTTTGCATGATAGCCAAGGTTCTCCTAACATTCAATATTTTTACTCTTATTTGATTTTAGAGTTCTCATTGGGTGTCAAATCTTCCTACCAAATATGATGAATACAAATCTCCTTTGCTTTGATGTGACGCATTGTATCGTAGTAATTATATGTAAAACATTACAATGTGCCATTGTAATTCTAATGTTTTTTGTCCGCATTTCCATTTATTAAACAAATTAAATATCTAAATTACTAGCCATTTCTAGCATCATTTAATATAATCATCTATTTAATGCACATTTTGAATTTGAAATATCTTGCTTGCATTTAAAATGCCGGAGGTATGTCTTTTTCAATTTCCGCAATTCAAAGATGATAGCATTACATTTCCTTTTCATTTTTCCCATTATGGATGTCGATGGCTGGCTGATGCTGTGGACGAGAGTATCCATAAATGGCACATTAAATGAAGAAGAAGAAAAAAAGAAACAAACCGCGTTTTGACTGTAAGTAGCGGCAAAATGATACTCACTTTATTTTTGTTGCGTAGCAGCAAGGCATGACCAAGAGTTATCATTCCTCATCAGATGACGCTGACGACGATGATGACGATAATAATGATGACGTTTGAAATGGTTTACATTTGGTTGCAGCAGCTATTCATGTTCGGAATATGTAAATTAATCAAAAGGATCAACTTCCACATAATTTGCCAACAATAAGTGAGTGAGTGGTTTGTCACCGGGTGTTTGGCATTGAGGCGAATACGTGTTGTTTTTGTACTGCGAGTGCGTGTAGCGGTCTGCCGCTTGGCCTGTGCCGTTTGTTTGTTTGTGTATTATAATGTGGCTCTTGATGACAATGGTATGCAATGACTACTTGAACTCGTGTGGCATGCACCCATCCAACCACACACACACTCACACAAAACCAGAAAAGTTTCCATTTATTAAAAATGGCATAATTTAGCTTTTTTCTTTTTATTAGAAAATGAGTGAATGCACGCAGCGCCGGTATGTAGGTAGCTATTTTAAACGTGTCTGTCTACCGTAATAGAGTAGTGGGTCGGTCGTTCATAAATTAGTTTAATGTGGAAGTGAGTTATTAATGTATTTTTAGCATATGCCTTTTCTTTAAATAGAAATGCTTAAAAAAGAGCTATAATATAATAAAATATGTTGTTTCTAATTTTTATGGAAAACTAGTCCTAAGTTTCTGCAGGTTTTTTTATTATAAAATACGCATTTTGTATATAAATATACGGTCTGATGATTTTTTGTATAGCAAAATCAAGCTATAATGCAATGTACAATTTTATATAGGAAAACTATAGCCTGGAGTATTGTAGAATTGTTCTATAGATAAACTTGGCGAGAAAGGCTTAATATGTTTAAGAGCCTAGCCCAATTTTCATGCCTGAGTTTCTGTAGTTTACAATTTTGTTTTCTTCTGGCAGCAATTTAGCATGATTTTTTCGTTAGCCTGGAGTATTGTAGAATTGTTCTATAGATAAGCTTGGCGAGAAAATTTAGCATGGCGCGACAAATGACGTTATTTACTCATTTAAAAAAAAAAAACAGGACTGCAAAATTTTGTATTAAAAAAAAATATTTCCTTAAGAAATAGCGATTATTGTAAATAGAAAAATATACGCAGCTGTTAAAGCCATAATTTGCTGCATAATTTCTTTCTATAAATCCTAAAGACCTTTGAAAATAGTTCCATATATAGCAATATTCCTAATATAAAAAAACATTTAGAAAGTTCTGCCGTAAAAATCATCAGAATTTCTTCTAAGAAAAAATATATTCCTAATAGGTTGCAATTTGTTTCTATACAAAAAGCAGGATCCTAAAGGAATATAGACATTTTCTATAGAAAAAAACCTAGTCTTAAAGATCTGTAGATTTCACAAAGTGCTGTAGTAATTTCTCTAGAAAAAAACATAGCCCATAGATAGACGTTTTTTTATAAAACATATATACATTGAAAAATTTAACCCTTTGCGTGAGATTTACCAGAAGGAGTGGAACAATTAGTCCCATATTCGGACATGATTTAACTTGAAATATAATAGATTGTGTAAAGTTTAGTTCAAATCGCACATTCGATTCGCCTAATATTGGATTTATAAATATTGAATATTTTGACCATTTGTGGGGGAGGTACCAGAAGGAGCGGACTAATGGGTCCCTTCTTCGGACTTAATTTTGGGATTTTAGAGATAATAGGTTGTATACATTTGTAGCAAAATTATGACCATATTGTGGGGGAGTTATCAGAAAGAATGGACCCATATTCCCCATCTTCGAAATTGAACTAAGTTTGGAAGAAATATTACTATGCCCAAATTTTGTATGAAATCGGTTACTCGCTTCGTGCGCACCAGCTGGCCAGACTGAAGGACGGAGAAACAATTGTTAATCGACTATAAATTGTCTGAAAGGGATTTTGCCCAAAGAAATGGACATGGGGTCTAAAACCAATATTTAGGTAAGGTACATTTTCGCCGCATCAAAGTGTTTATATCCTAAGACATAAGGCTGAGGTTATAAAAATGCACCTCAATAACTGTAAATATCCGCTATAGAAATGGTTTTTCATAAGAAAACATGGCTCAATAGATCGGTCTGCAGATTAGCTGAGGGTATACAAATGCACCTCAATAACTGTAAAAATCCGATATATAGATTTTTTATAGGGGTAAATAGGAAAATAGACAGAAGAACTTCTTTAATGAGCGGCAGGCTTTTTCGTATACAAAAAGCAGGGCCCTAAAGGACTGTAGATTTTTTTCATTATTAAAAACATAGGCCTTATATTTTGCGGATTTTTTGCGGAAACAAAGGGCTGTCGGAATTTTTCTAGATATAAACATAGCCCTGAAGGAACGTAATTTATTTCTCTACAAAAGCAGACCTAAAAGCTGCGGAATTTTTTCTATATAAAACAATTTTCTTTACAAAAAACCTAAAGGACAGCATAATGTTTTCTACAAGTCTTGAAGAACTGCAAAAATGTTTCTAAAAAAACCTTACTCTACAAGAAACGTAGGTTTCTTCTATAGAAATATATTTTTTATAGAAAAAAAGGGTATGGAATTCTTTTTCCTATGTAGTATTTTTTCAAGAGAAATACATTGCTCTACAAGAAACCTTACTCTACAAGACTGACGATTTTTTTCTCTACAAAAATTTCTATAAATGACTTTAGATTTCTTTTATAGAAATATATTATTATAGAAGA
This sequence comes from Musca vetustissima, assembly GCF_032173495.1. NCBI lineage: Eukaryota > Metazoa > Arthropoda > Insecta > Diptera > Muscidae > Musca > Musca vetustissima. Next base: position 11,754 of record NW_026877488.1, read on the forward strand.
AAACTTAGCGTTAAGGGTCTGATTCTGATTTTTTCTTTAGAAAAAATATCCCTAATAGGCTGCAGATTTTTTCTTGTAAAAATAAATTTTTTTCTTCTATAAAAAATTTATTGAAAAAAAATCTGCAGTTATTTTTGCGGATACATAACCCTGAAGACCTGCAGAAAATTTTCATAGAGGAACTGCATATTTTTTACTATGCAAAATAAGACATTTGTGTTTGTATAAAAGTTGATTTTTTTGTTTTGAAAATATAGCCCTAATAATTTTATTTTTTTTTTCAAACAAAAACTTGTTCGTATCCGATTTAATCTATATTTTACAAATTACTATATTTTTACTAGAAAATTTCTACTATCCCATAAGTATTCAAAATGTGCCCCATTTTGTATAAACTGTACAAATAGAAATATTTCGTCTAAATTTAAAATAAGTATCCGGTGAATCCTCATATTAATTTTTATAAAATGTGGCAGTTTCTTGGCTGATGTGTCGTTATTTTTCTATAAACCCTTTTTTTATTCTGCAACAATACTGTCGGAGATTTTAGTTCTGGTTTTGCTCGCAGTATTTTTCACAACTTTTTGGAGTAATTCTTCGATTGTCTATATATTAATTTAACAGTCTCATTTTACTGATATTCATTCTCCCATATAATACAGTATATATCATACTTCTCCCCATACTTTTACATTTTCTTTTTATAATCTCTATATACATATTTGTTAATCCTTGTCTGAACTACTATTGGGGTTATGTATAATATACATGTCAATAGCTTGTGACTTTAATCGTTCAAATATTCTAACAAAAGAACTAAAAATAAAGCTCAACCCTCATCTCTGTGTGTGTCACAAATCTACACAATGTAAATTAATCACTTTGTGTAGACGATGCGATATGATATCCTTAATACTTACCCACCCACACACGCACACACAACACAAATAAAGGATTGTCCTTAATGTCGTACAGATTAATTGCACAAAATGTCAATAGCTGTTTTTTAACATGTCATTGTTGTTGTTTTTATAGTAGTAGTGGTATTTAAACTATAGTATTGTTATAACAATAAACTATATAAAAATAAACTTTTTAATACCCTTTGAACTCAAAGCCTTCATTGTATGGTGTAGCAAAAAAAAATCTCCGACGCGATGACTTTGCGAAGCAGAGCAGACAAACTATATGTTGTTATGTGCTGCATTCTCAACTGTAATAAGCCAAATTTGTCAACTCATCAATATTAGAATTTTACAAAACAGAAACAGAAAAAAACAACAACAGACAACCATGTCCTCGACAAATATCATATCCTGTCGCTCTGTCTCTTTTTCTCTTGAATTGAAAATTTTATGTTAAGCATTAATGTCCTCAACGATTAAAACTATTTGTCACTGTGTGTTTTTTGTTTGTTTGCCAAAGATAACAACAAAACAGTATTATTTCATAATTTTCCGTTTTTATTATTATTTGTTAACCTCGAGTCATAATTTTCCGCTGGTCCTCAGCAGGTCCTTGCACTCAAAATGCAAGTCAGAAGCGTTTTACAGGACATACAACAATACAAACAATGATGCTGCTGTTGATGTTGCTGCAACTGTAAAGGATGTTGAGAGCGAGCACCTAACAACACATAAACGACTATATTCAAAAGAGGGTCGTCGGCGTTGTAGTTGTGAATGTATGTGTTTGTTTGTTCTCAGTCCTTGTTAATATGTTTTGTATTTGTGTTTTGTTATTGTTGTACAACTCTTTCATACAATTATTGTACATTTTATGTTTTCTTGTTTGTTTCTTTTTTCGCTCACTTTTATGGTGATATTGTTTGTTAAGGTTTTTAAGAATAAGAGGTTAAATATTAAGGTTAGGTTGCCTGTTTGAAAAATGAAAAAGTACGTCTATAAGTCCTCATATTTACAAATGGTATCGGTGAAGAATTTTCTATCTTTATTAATATATTTCAAAGGGAGATATATAAATAATATTTATAGAAGATCGGTAAGGTTGTGTGATTCTATCCCATGAATTATTATGGAAAACATAATATCGGTGGTTGCTGCCAAAAAATTTCTCTAATTTGAAATTCCCGCCTATTGTTATCTTGTGGTCAAAAGCGCGAGTCGTGGTATATATTATTGATCAGCGTCGACATTTATGTTTCTGCGTATTGATTTCAATATATTTACAAAACCACCAATTAACTATGGTTAAAACCTCGTCTCAATATAGCTCTAATCACAATAGCTAGCTTGAATTAAATACACATTTTTATTAAAAAATATTTTTCCGGAGTATATTTTTTTCCTGACAAGTTGTACCCTTTCTAACAGCTATTTAAAATTAGCCGGATTTGCCTACTTTTTCTTTTTTGTCAATATTTGGTGAAAGAGCCGCCACATTATTTCTGCGACAATTCCTCCGCTTTGAAGAGACTCATAAACTGACAACGTCACGGAATCAATGTCTCGCAACGATGGGGATACATTTTTTATGTCAGTTTGTACAACTATATAGGCCATAATTCTACTATATCTATAGTTAATATAAATATTAAAGTCTACTATGTATATACCGCACTGAGTGATTATTCGTTCTATATTAAAAAATGTTATTTCTAGGAGGTACATGAATTAAAAAAAACACGTACAATTTAGAAAAATACATGAAAACTTTGTTTGAATCGATAGTACGATTCACATATAGTTTAATGTTTGAAATGTTGACCGCAACTGCTCATGAAATGGCCCATTCGCTTAGTCAAATTCTGACATACTCTCATGTAGTGGATATTCGACCAACACTCCATGTGCTAATTTTGCAAAAAAAATCGGCGGTAAGTTGTTCGACTTTAAATCGTGCACTAGCCTTGTTCACACCAAAATATTCCGCAAAATTGTCCACGTTGTTGAGTAATAGTTGCTGCGAACGGTGGCTATCTAATCTAAAACCAATGTTTCCATGCAGCATATTTTAACCGAATCGGTTATAATATGATTCTCATTACTTGCCAAATCCTTCACCAAAAATGTATCATGGCATAAAATGATTTTAATGCATATACCAGAAGGTCGGACTTGGTATAGGCTTGGTAAAAATATTACTTTAAAATATGGGCTTTATTCGACATTTCGGTCGAATGACATTAAACTAGTTTGTTCACCAAATAATGGAACATTTTATGGGGTAGGAAAAAGGACTAATTTTTCGAATTTTAGGAAATTCAATTTCTGAAGCTACAAAAATATTTCCTTTAAAAATCTACGCCTTTAGATAGCTCTTTCAATCTTTAAAAATCTACGCCCTTATATATCTCCGTCAAAAATATTCCCTTTAAAAATCTTCGTCTTGAATATTTCCATTTAAAATATTTCTTTTAAAAATCTTTGCCTTGAATATTTGCATAAAAAAGATTTCTTTCAAAAATAAATAAATTAAATCCGAACTATTTCTTGCAACGGGGACCTAAAAAAAGAAAAATTCCCAAAGTTTGGCAATTGCATAGTTTTTTAATTGTAGAAATTATAAATCATATTTCAAAATTTTTCTAATACTAACTTATTTAACAGGCCTCGTTTCTTTTAGTTTTTGTTCTTCCAAAGAAAATTGCATTTCAATCCGATTATAAGCAATATAATAAAGCATCATTATTTGTTTGTTAGAAAACTGTTTTTCCTGTTTGTTCAGATGTAAAAAAAACTAACAAATGCGGCTTTGAATTCCCTATAACAATGCAACAATTCACATATAATGCTGAACATGACTTTTACAATAGTTGCGTTTTTTGCTGCTGCCTTGCAACACAAATGTTTTTGTTCCAAAGCAAAGAAGACATTTTATTCTATTGTTTTGCTAAATTTCATACTCAAGGATATTTAATAACAATTCAAGTCAATACTAACGAGTTTATAAAAAAAAATACTTCCTTGCTATGAAAAAGTAAAAAAAAAAACATTTTATGTATTTTTTATTGGGAGTGTGTAAGTGTCCTTCCTCCCCTTTTTGAAAGTGGTGGGAGGTTAAAGGACATTTGAAAAGAGAAAAAAACGGATGTGATTTTTCGTTCGTGTTTTTTGCAACAATGAAGCTGACATTTGTCAGCTTGTGAAAAAGGGTTTCCGCACCGTGTTATTTATTAGGGATGGGGGAGGACATGGTAGCAGGGGAGATGGTTTGTCTACAATTTTCCTTTTTTATGTTCCACTCTTGGACTTCCTACCAAACAATATGTCATTCGCAATCAAATCTGTATTTTATTGTTATTGCCATTTTATTTCTCAATAAACATGTTAATCCGTTGATGGCAATTCCAATTCGGGAATGCTTCATTAAAATGCAAATTAATTTCTATGGCCGAAGGCAAGGGATTGTTTATTTTTAAATGGAGGCATTTAAAGGGGAGTAGTAAAAAAACTTCTTTAAATGGAGTTTTTTGAAGACTTTTTATTAAATGGGAAAGAATTATATTTGTTTATATAGAATTATTTAGATCGAAAATTTAATTCCACTTAAGCTGACTTAGACTTTAAGTACAACAAATTTTAATTCCTCCAGGTCGATTTTATTTTCTTATATATCAGAATCAAATATACAATCATTAATTTTCATTATTATTTCATCATTAATTTTCAGCCAGTTAAATATAATCCTAATATTAATCATCTTCATAATTTCATTTTTCGTTACAGGTAAGCCCCATCTGTTTAAAAAATAAAATACCTACCAGGTGATCTTGAACCCAAAACGAATCGTAAGTCAATTTTTAATTTCACTGAATATTAATTTAAACAGATAATCATAAACGTGCTTATAATAATAGCATTACTCTTCCTGCTGGAATTTGCTTCCTATACTTTCAATGTCAAAAACATTTTGTGAGTGTGTTTATTTTGCCTCCAACTGAAAATCGAGTTAATAGTCATTTATAATGTCCTCAACTCTTGCCATAAGCATTCTTCATTTCCTTCATTTATCCCCATTTTTTAGGAAGTAAATATTTTCGCAATTTTTCTACTTCATGTTTTTATGCCAAAGGAAATATGTCGAGACAATGAAATGCGAGGACGCACACATACACGTTGAAAAATATTTCTTAATAAATCCACGCCTCAGTTGGCCCTTGAAAAATATTCTTTTAATAAATCCACGCCTCAGTTGGCCCTTGAAAAATATTCTTTAATAAATCCACGCCTCAGTTGGCCCTTGAAAAATATTCTTTAATAAATCCACGCCTCAGTTGGCCCTTGAAAAATATTCTTTAATAAATCCACGCCTCAGTTGGCCCTTGAAAAATATTCTTTAATAAATCCACGCCTCAGTTGGCCCTTGAAAAATATTCTTTAATAAATCCACGCCTCAGTTGGCCCTTGAAAAATATTCTTTAATAAATCCACGCCTCAGTTGGCCCTTGAAAAATATTCTTTAATAAATCCACGCCTCAGTTGGCCCTTGAAAAATATTCTTTAATAAATCCACGCCTCAGTTGGCCCTTGAAAAATATTCTTTTGGCCCTTGAAAAATAATAAATCCACGCCTCAGTTGGCCCTTGAAAAATATTCTTTAATAAATCCACGCCTCAGTTGGCCCTTGAAAAATATTCTTTAATAAATCCACGCCTCAGTTGGCCCTTGAAAAATATTCTTTAATAAATCCACGCCTCAGTTGGCCCTTGAAAAATATTCTTTAATAAATCCACGCCTTGAAAAATATTCTTTAATAAATCCACGCCTCAGTTGGCCCTTGAAAAATATTCTTTAATAAATCCACGCCTTGAAAAATATTCTTTAATAAATGCCTCAGTTGGCCCTTGAAAAATATTCTTTAATAAATCCACGCCTCAGTTGGCCCTTGAAAAATATTCTTTAATAAATCCACGCCTCAGTTGGCCCTTGAAAAATATTCTTTAATAAATCCACGCCTCAGTTGGCCCTTGAAAAATATTCTTTAATAAATCCACGCCTGAAAAAGTTGGCCCTTGAAAAATATTCTTTAATAAATCCACGCCTCAGTTGGCCCTTGAAAAATATTCTTTAATAAATCCACGCCTCAGTTGGCCCTTGAAAAATATTCTTTAATAAATCCACGCCTCAGTTGGCCCTTGAAAAATATTCTTTAATAAATCCACGCCTCAGTTGGCCCTTGAAAAATATTCTTTAATAAATCCACGCCTCAGTTGGCCCTTGAAAAATATTCTTTAATAAATCCACGCCTCAGTTGGCCCTTGAAAAATATTCTTTAATAAATCCACGCCTCAGTTGGCCCTTGAAAAATATTCTTTAATAAATCCACGCCTCAGTTGGCCCTTGAAAAATATTCTTTAATAAATCCACGCCTCAGTTGGCCCTTGAAAAATATTCTTTAATAAATCCACGCCTCAGTTGGCCCTTGAAAAATATTCTTTAATAAATCCACGCCTCAGTTGGCCCTTGAAAAATATTCTTTAATAAATCCACAGTTGGCCCTCAGTTGGCCCTTGAAAAATATTCTTTAATAAATCCACGCCTCAGTTGGCCCTTGAAAAATATTCTTTAATAAATCCACGCCTCAGTTGGCCCTTGAAAAATATTCTTTAATAAATCCACGCCTCAGTTGGCCCTTGAAAAATATTCTTTAATAAATCCACGCCTCAGTTGGCCCTTGAAAAATATTCTTTAATAAATCCACGCCTCAGTTGGCCCTTGAAAAATATTCTTTAATAAATCCACGCCTCAGTTGGCCCTTGAAAAATATTCTTTAATAAATCCACGCCTCAGTTGGCCCTTGAAAAATATTCTTTAATAAATCCACGCCTCAGTTGGCCCTTGAAAAATATTCTTTAATAAATCCACGCCTCAGTTGGCCCTTGAAAAATATTCTTTAATAAATCCACGCCTCAGTTGGCCCTTGAAAAATATTCTTTAATAAATCCACGCCTCAGTTGGCCCTTGAAAAATATTCTTTAATAAATCCACGCCTCAGTTGGCCCTTGAAAAATATTCTTTAATAAATCCACGCCTCAGTTGGCCCTTGAAAAATATTCTTTAATAAATCCACGCCTCAGTTGGCCCTTGAAAAATATTCTTTAATAAATCCACGCCTCAGTTGGCCCTTGAAAAATATTCTTTAATAAATCCACGCCTCAGTTGGCCCTTGAAAAATATTCTTTAATAAATCCACGCCTCAGTTGGCCCTTGAAAAATATTCTTTAATAAATCCACGCCTCAGTTGGCCCTTGAAAAATATTCTTTAATAAATCCACGCCTCAGTTGGCCCTTGAAAAATATTCTTTAATAAATCCACGCCTCAGTTGGCCCTTGAAAAATATTCTTTTCTTGAAAAATATTTTAATAAATCCACGCCTCAGTTGGCCCTTGAAAAATATTCTTTAATAAATCCACGCCTCAGTTGGCCCTTGAAAAATATTCTTTAATAAATCCACGCCTCAGTTGGCCCTTGAAAAATATTCTTTAATAAATCCACGCCTCAGTTGGCCCTTGAAAAATATTCTTTAATAAATCCACGCCTCAGTTGGCCCTTGAAAAATATTCTTTAATAAATCCACGCCTCAGTTGGCCCTTGAAAAATATTCTTTAATAAATCCACGCCTCAGTTGGCCCTTGAAAAATATTCTTTAATAAATCCACGCCTCAGTTGGCCCTTGAAAAATATTCTTTAATAAATCCACGCCTCAGTTGGCCCTTGAAAAATATTCTTTAATAAATCCACGCCTTCAGTTGGCCCTTGAAAAATATTCTTTAATAAATCCACGCCTCAGTTGGCCCTTGAAAAATATTCTTTAATAAATCCACGCCTCAGTTGGCCCTTGAAAAATATTCTTTAATAAATCCACGCCTCAGTTGGCCCTTGAAAAATATTCTTTAATAAATCCACGCCTCAGTTGGCCCTTGAAAAATATTCTTTAATAAATCCACGCCTCAGTTGGCCCTTGAAAAATATTCTTTAATAAATCCACGCCTCATATTGGCCCTTGAAAAATATTCTTTAATAAATCCACGCCTCAGTTGGCCCTTGAAAAATATTCTTTAATAAATCCACGCCTCAGTTGGCCCTTGAAAAATATTCTTTAATAAATCCACGCCTTGAAAAAGTTGGCCCTTGAAAAATATTCTTTAATAAATCCACGCCTCAGTTGGCCCTTGAAAAATATTCTTTAATAAATCCACGCCTCAGTTGGCCCTTGAAAAATATTCTTTAATAAATCCACGCCTCAGTTGGCCCTTGAAAAATATTCTTTAATAAATCCACGCCTTGAAAAATATTCTTTAATGCCTCAGTTGGCCCTTGAAAAATATTCTTTAATAAATCCACGCCTCAGTTGGCCCTTGAAAAATATTCTTTAATAAATCCACGCCTCAGTTGGCCCTTGAAAAATATTCTTTAATAAATCCACGCCTCAGTTGGCCCTTGAAAAATATTCTTTAATAAATCCACGCCTCAGTTGGCCCTTGAAAAATATTCTTTAATAAATCCACGCCTTGAAAAATTGGCCCTTTAAAAATCCACGCCTCAGTTGGCCCTTTCTTTAATAAATCCACGCCTCAGTTGGCCCTTGAAAAATATTCTTTAATAAATCCACGCCTCAGTTGGCCCTTGAAAAATATTCTTTAATAAATCCACGCCTCAGTTGGCCCTTGAAAAATATTCTTTAATAAATCCACGCCTCAGTTGGCCCTTGAAAAATATTCTTTAATAAATCCACGCCTCAGTTGGCCCTTGAAAAATATTCTTTAATAAATCCACGCCTCAGTTGGCCCTTGAAAAATATTCTTTAATAAATCCACGCCTCAGTGCCCTTGAAAAATATTCTTTAATAAATCCACGCCTTGAAAAATATTCTTTAATTGGCCCTTGAAAAATATTCTTTAATAAATCCACGCCTCAGTTGGCCCTTGAAAAATATTTCTTTAATAAATCCACGCCTCAGTTGGCCCTTGAAAAATATTTCTTTAATAAATCCACGCCTCAGTTGGCCCTTGAAAAATATTCTTTAATAAATCCACGCCTCAGTTGGCCCTTGAAAAATATTCTTTAATAAATCCACGCCTCAGTTGGCCCTTGAAAAATATTTCTTTAATAAATCCACGCCTCAGTTGGCCCTTGAAAAATATTTCTTTAATAAATCCACGCCTCAGTTGGCCCTTGAAAAATATTCTTTAATAAATCCACGCCTCAGTTGGCCCTTGAAAAATATTCTTTAATAAATCCACGCCTCAGTTGGCCCTTGAAAAATATTCTTTAATAAATCCACGCCTCAGTTGGCCCTTGAAAAATATTCTTTAATAAATCCACGCCTCAGTTGGCCCTTGAAAAATATTTCTCTTGAATATTTGCCTCCAAAAATATTTATTTTAAAAATTCACGCCTTGACTATTTCTTCCATTCGTTACACTCTAATATGCGTGTAACACTTACTTGTAAATGTTGATATTTGGAATATATATTATAGTGATCCATTTTTGGCGTATCCATTTTTTATTTGGCAAATATTCTTGTATGCGTTATAAACACAAAGAAAATATTTGTAAAAGGAAGCCCCATCGTTGAAAGGAAACTCATCTCAATAACAAAGAGATTTGTACCCTTTCTTCCCATACCATTATGAAGAATTGAAAGAAAGGGTCCTGTTTTCCTTAGTTTCTTTAAAAGATGTTCAATTTCTTTTCATTCAATAGGAAGTTAATTGAAACACCATGTTTTTTATAACGAATTTTCTTTATATCCCTTTTTCTTGAATTAAAAAAAATGAAAATAATAAAACCTTGGGTTTGTTCCTTTTTATTTCCCATTAAAATATAATTATTTTTTTCACAGGACTATAGATTGTTTTGCTTTCACTTTTTATCGAAAAAACATTTTTTCTGGTGTAGATTTTTTGTTCTCCTCAATATATTCATAAACGTGTGAATATACAGTTTGCCTCTCAAAAGATGCAATTTAGATTCTCTACTCTATTTGTTGTTATTGTAGAAACCACACCAAGAGTTTCAAATTGCTTTGCTGTGCCACAAAAACCATCAACACACCAGCTAAAACAACAACAACTAGTGTGGTTTTGAAGTTATTTTTTTTTTTCATTTTGCAAAAAATTGAGAACAAGCAAACTTTTGAAAAGCGAAAAAAATACGCAGCAATATACATATAAAGCATAACTAAAAGGGTTTTGTTGCTCTGATTCTGGTTATGGTTTAGCTTTAGCATCGTTTTTCTGTTCTGCTTTTAATTTGCATGGCCTCCGCCGGTTAG
>NW_026877489.1:0-21941 GCF_032173495.1 Musca vetustissima
ACTTTGGGAAAATTGCATATGGGCTTTTCCTTTGCCATATTTTGTAACTAGTTATGGGAAGGGTAAAAATTATTGGAGTATGATTAAATTTGTGTTTCTAAGTGTATGTGTGTGTGGAATGTGAAACTATTGAAATATTGAAAAAGTTCAAGGTTATTGTTGTAGGTATAATACGATAATTGTTATCGTAGTTGGCAAAGCTTGTTTTGTTGTAATTAACAATTATCTAACAACATCTCTTCAAAAGGAAATGGAAATTCATGTGAATTTCCATTTCATGTAAGCAAACAGAAAAGTGAAATAGCCTTTAATTTGAGTAGGCTAGTTGAACACAATTCATTGGTAATCTGATTGAATGAAATAAAGTTATGAAGTTATGGAGGTATCTCAGCGTTGAATTATTTGGATTTTACTGGGTTATTTTTGATTAGTAATTTCCACTCTTATTGCTCTGTTGGTCCTTCAAAAATATTAAAAATGTTCTTATTGTTGATCCTTCAAGAAATATTCTTTAAAAATTCACACTTATTATTGGCCCTTCAAACAATATTCTTTAAAAATCCCTCCTTATTTCTCTGTTTGTCCTTCAAAAATATTCTTTAAAAATCAAGACTTATAGCTAAGCTGGTCCTTGTCAAAAGTATTCCTTAAAAATCCATGGTTATAGCTTTGCTAGTCCTTGAAGTGGTAGGCCGGTCGTCTAAAATGTTGATAAAAGCGGAGAAATGATCAAAGTTGACCGACATGTTAGCAGTTGTAACATCGCCCAGGAGCTAAAAATAATCTATACTAATAAAAGAGTAAAGTGATTGACTGAGTGACTGATTTAACGATTCATCAACGCCCAGACGAAACGGCTGAAGCTAGAATCTTGAAATTTTGGGTGAGGGTCACTCTTGGTCCAGATGTGACAGATAAGGCTGGTTTTTGGGAAATTCGTACTATAACGGTACGAAAAGTACTAAAAGGTACTAAATGTCATACCATTCGTATTTGGTGGAGCTAGAACTCTGAAATTTGGTTTGGTGGTCGTTGATGGAGTGTAACATAGATGTACCAAAGGGTTTTTAGAAATTCGAACTATAACTATCCGAAAAGTACGAAAATGTATGGTTGAGATGTAGGGTCCATTTAAGGAGATTGTTTTGAATGCGCTTACTCATGTGTAAGAAAAGTACTATATTTGGTACAAATTTAGTCTATACTAATAAAAGAGTAAAGTGATTGACTGACAGACTGATTTAACGATTCATCAACGCCCAGACGAAACGGCTGAAGCTAGAATCTTGAAATTTTGGGTGAGTGTCACTCATGGTCCAAAATTCGTAATAGAACCGTACGAAAAGTACTAAATATGGTATCATTTGTATTTGGCGAACCAGTAGAGCTAGAAATCTGAAATTTGGATTGAGGGTCACTGATGGAGTGTAGAATAGATGTAGCAAAGGAAATTCGAACTATAAGTATCGGAAAAGTACTGAAATGTACTAAATTTGGTACAATTTCGTAGCAAGTGAATGGATTGAGCTAAATACTTGAAATTTGGTATGCCAATTAAGGTTGTGAATTAGGGTCGATATGAGGAGAGTTTGGAAAGCGTGTACTCATGAGTACGAAAAGTACTATATGGTACTATATTTGGTACAACTTTGATTTGGAGGTACAAATCGAGCTGGAATCCTGGAATTTGAAATTAAAATTACCGACGTAGTGTAGGATTGGGATATAAACGTGGTTTTGGAAATTTGTTACTTATGTGTTCGAAAAGTACAAAATCGTACTATAATGGGTACAGTTTGGATTTGGGTGATGCTATAGAGCGGGAACAATGAAATTTGGAGTCAGGATCACTGTAGGGGTGTGGGATTGGGGTCAGGATTCAGTTTACGAAAATAATACTTATGAGTACTAAATGGTACTAAATTTGGTACAATTTGAATTTTAGGTGAACCAATAGAGCTAGAATGATGAAATTTGGAGCCAATATCACTGTTGAGGTGTAAGATTGAGATATGTAGGAAGTTTTGGACATTTGTACTAAATTTGGTACAATTTAAATTGTGGGTGAAGCGATAGAGTTGGAATCCTAAAATTTTGATTTAGGATCACTGTGGAGATGTAGGATTGGGGTATGTAGGAGGGTTTGGAAATTGGTACTACTATGTACTAAATTTAGTACGATTCGATTTTTTGAGTAAACCGAAAGAGTTGGAATCTTGAACTTTTGATTTATGAACACTGTGGAGGTGTAGGATTGGGGTATGTAGGAGGGTTTGGAAATTGGTACTACTATGTACTAAATTTGGTACAATTTGAATTGTAGGTAAACCGATATAATTGGAATCCTCAAATTTTGATTTAGGATCACTGTGGAGGTGTAGAATTGGGGTATGTAAGAAGTTTTGGAAATTCGTACTACTGTGTACTAAATTTCGTACAACTTTAATTGTGAGTGGAACGATTTAGTTGGAATCCTGAAACTTGGATTTAGGATCACTATGGGGGTGTAGGTATGTGGTAAGAATCAGGTTTCAGAAATTCGTACTACTGTGTACTAAATTTAGTACAATTTAAATTGTGGGTGAACCGATAGAGTTGGAATCCTGAAACTTGGATTTAGGATCAGTGTGGGATTGGGGTATGTAGAATGTTTGGGAAATTGGTACTACGGTGTACTAAATTTGGTACAATTTGAAATGTGAGTAAACTGATAGAGTTTGAATCCTGAAAAATGGATTCAGGATTACTGTGGGGTGTTGTTTTTTATTGTGGGTCAACCGATAATGTTGGAATCCTGAAACTTTGATTTAGGATCACTGTGGGGGTGTAGGATCGGGGTATGTAGGAAGTTTTGGAAATTGGTACAACTATATACTAAATTTGGTAGAATTTGAATTATGGGTGAACCAATAGTGGGTGGGTGAATTTTGGCACTGCTGTGTACAAAATTTGGTATAATTTGAACTGTGGGTGGACCAATAGGAGTGGAATCCTGAAACTTATATTTTGGATTGGTTTTGGAAAATTCATACTACTGTTTACTAAATTTGGTACAATTTGAATTGTGGGTGAACCTATGGAGTTGGAATCCTGAAACTTGGATTTAAAATCACTGTCGTTGTGTAGGTTTAGGTTAAGTAGGAAGTTTTGGAAATTCTACTACTAAATTCGGTACAATTTCAATTGTGGGTGAATTAATAGGGTTGAAATCCTGAAATTTGAATTTGGAATCATTGGTTGAGGAGGGTACTTATGGAAATAATGTGTGGTTAATGAAAATTTGTTAAAATTTGGATTTGGGTGAACCTTTAGAGCTCGAATCATGAAATTTGGTACTAAATGGTACTCAAATTTAATTTATGGTAGATATTAATATGTGGATTATTTTTTAGACACATGCAGTTTTATCTAAAAATAAAATAATATGTTAATATATTATTAAATATTTCCTACATTCGCTAACGAAGTTGCGGACATATGCTAGTAAAATATAAAAAATTAAATAAAAACCAGTAAGCTGAGCAGTAAAGACGGATTGGGCCGACCATACTATACCCTACACAACTTCCACGAAAATATAACTTTCTGTAGTTCCATATTCTGAGCTTGGACAATATTTCGCGCTATTTACACCCTCTTGACCATCTAGAGGACAATTGTGGCCTATAGATCGACTCGAAAAAACACAAACATTTCAGTTTTCGGTCTACTTCATCCTAATATTATCATCGAAATTATAGTCGTTGTCCTTGACCATACCTAGATCCTCAATGAAAATTTCAAAGCGATCAGCGCTATATTTTCGTCTTTTAGTTTTGTAATTTTTCACACAAAAGTCTGGGTCAATTTGACCCGCTAAATATTGACCGATCTTTATCAAAACAGGCATGTCTTTTCTTTAGCCCTTTTCTTTGGGGGCTATGTCTGTATAGCCAGGGTTTAAAATGCTAACGCCAAAATAGCAAAAACACAGAAAATTGCCGCACTGCTAACTAAATTCATCCTCAAAATATGCAGCACAGCCAAGCACAACTGCAGCAAATAGCAATAAATTACGAATAATTTTAGCAAGCATAACTAAAGCTTCTTGATTTTGTCAGCAGCTACAAAATAGCAATGAACAACTACAACATAATTGTCAACGCGACTAACAACCAAAGCTTACAATGAAGACTAAGCACCTCGACTGTGGCTGCTTAGCAAGATTTTTAGCAAACAAAACCCGAGCATTTTTCGAGTTCAGTGTTGCCCATTGAAATTTTATAAATTATATGAGAGAATTAAAAATCGCGATTATGATAATTTAATTTTTTCGAAGAAAGACAATTAGTAATACTTGCTAACGAGTTTAATTTAATATACTATTTAGTTTTTAGTACTATTATTGACAGTTTTTGATTATGATTTAACAAGTTTAAATTAAATAAAAACGCACAAAATGAAATGCCTTTTTTCTAATTTCTGCGTTAGCAACACACAAACATAAAAACAACCCTCAGCTGATTATTCGTCGGCAGAAATATGAATATGTAGTCGTACTGCCGATTAGTCATAACAAAAAAAGCTCGCATGTGCAATACGTGCTTAGCACGGATGCTACGAACTAAAAAAGCTAGCCGTTTGCTGATTTAGCCATAATGTCAATATTTTTTAGCAGTAGCTCTGTAAGACTAATGCTAATATTTTTTGATGCTGCATTTTAAACCCTGTGTATAGCTGTTTCTCACACAAGGAATTTCAAATTATAGCAATTTCAATTGTGGAATTGATTTTTATAAGTATAAGTCTAAGTCTAAGTAATAAGTCTTTATAAAATTAGACAAAAAAAGTTGTCATGACCTAAAGACCAAAAGCTTTTATCTAAGAGGGTACTTACATCAGACACTCCTAGGAATCTCAATAAATACTTTTGCAATTATTATCACCTCCAAATGAAATTAAACTATTATTATGCGCAACAAATTACCCACAATACATTAAAAGAAACCATAAAAACCCAAATCGAAGCACTGAATATGTTATCCCTTCCATCCCAGCCATAAATCAGAAAATCTATTTTTAATACAAACAAATAACTTATAAATGTATTTTTTGCGCTCCGCAACTACCAATGGGTCGGTCTTCCATTTTTTTTATTTCGACGATTTTTCTTTTACAATAAATATTGTCTGTTGGTAGCAGAAAATACCAAATACAAAAAATTCTATTTCAAAAAAAAAAAAAAAAAAAAAAAAAACAGGAAATCTATAGAACCAAAGCCTCATAGCGAGTGTTTATGACTCATAATTTGTCTATTGAATAATCTTGCACAATGATGAAAATATACGGGCATCGGAAAAGGGGTTGGCGGGAGGAACGAGAGAAAAATACCAATACTGACTGGCTTTGAATGCTATTTGAAAGATATGATTGTGTAAGGCTCCAGAAAATACATTTAAGGCAAAAATAATAATATTTGTGGCTGCACTAACTCACAACAATCCAGCACCAGCAAATAATCGGACAGAAAAATATTTGTGAATAAATTCGCACACACACACATACATACAAAAAGAAGATGGTAGGAATATATAAAAAAACATTAATGGATAAATTGTTTATTTGCAAAGTGTTTGGGGGTTTGGCGTGGAAATTAAGGGAAAAGCGGATAAAATATTTCAGAAATTTTCAAAATATCGAAATACTATTGAGATGCTTTAATACACGCTTACGAAGTCGGCTTATATATAGATGTAGATCATATATTTATATTCGTCAGAATTAATGCATCGGTTCTACAAATATGTTACGACCGTGGTCATCTGCACATTCAACCAAAATCATTAGAGGAAAAACTTTGTTCAGCTTGGTTTAAATCGGTATAATATACAATGCATCTCGAGTATGTACCCAAAGTGGTGTAGGGTACCATATTGTCAGTCCCATTCGACTATTTTAAATTTCCTTACTGGTTTTATATCCCGTCATTTCATTTTCCAAATACCACCCCTCGTTACCCACAACAGCTCAAATATTTTGCATGGTATTTGTGTGAATCACATGCACACACATCGCCACACTTAAACTTTCATCATCAGCAGACAAACCCCCATGAAATCATGAAAAATAATACCGAATCAGAAGAAAATCTATAAATTCAATAAGCATAAATTTATGCAAAATACCAATACATACAAAGACTTACACATTGTGGATTGTGAACAAAATGATGAACGGATACAACGGGAAGGAATATAAAATCGGGTTTTTTGTTTGTAATTGTGTTTGCTACTAGCAATACTATTGTGTCTGTGTATGTGAGTTAGTATGGGTGAAGAATGTAAAGAGGGAGATTTTAGAATATTTTCATAGAAGAATAGAAATTCAAACACTTGAATGGGTAATGTACACATACATATTCTATCACCCAGTAGTAGCTACACACATACATTTACACATTCCAAAATGCAATACGACGACAAAGTGTAAACCTAAAGAAACAAAAACAAAGATCCTGCTTCTCGTTGTGTGGAATTTTTACTTGAAATTCATAAGCCATAAATGGTTTTCTGGGTATGGTAAGGAGTAGGGGGAATTTGGGGCTATACACCGTAAAGTGCTTCGACTGTGATTTGTTTTGTGAATATTTGTGAATATAACAATCCTTAAATACCACACTACGAATTGAAATGCAAATGCAAACATCTAAGCAGGACCTTAGGTGATTTGGGATCGTAGAAAAGGTTTGTTGATGTCTGGATATCTCTCTCGCTGTGTGTAAGTGTATTTGTATGTCGGTCGGGAGCAGAGAGTGTTGATGATGTTATGCTAAACTGTAAACAAACACAAAAGGAATATTCGATACGATTTTCTTGTGTGGATTTACAGGTGCCAATAAGAAAATTTGTTTAAAGCCATAGGTACTTCAAAATGTAATTTTTTGTGTAAATATTATCGAAGTTTGCTGGAGGAATGCAATTCAAAGGAGGAAATGGACGGAATTTGTTTGTTAAAGAAAAAGAAGGAATATTAAAAAAAAAATATGTATTTTTATTGCAGTTATTTCAACAAAAAGAATGAAAAACGCGTGGAACTCAAGTAACATATTCTATTGTAACAATATTTTCCAATCGGTGGGGTTGGTTTTTTCAAGAACTGAGAAGTCGTGTTATTTTTGGCTAGACATGAATCCCATCTATGTTCTTTTAAAGCAAGTTAAACCAATGTAATTTAAAATATTTGTGTCTGTGTATGCACAATATCTTGTTGAACGGACTTGTTGCATCTTTCGTTGAATATTGATATGATATGGGACGAAATGAAATATATGATTTAATCTATTTATACGAATATGATATGATACCCTTCACTATTTTTACCCTTCATCACACTGTAGTACAGGGTATTATGTATTCGTGCATATGTTTGTAACAGGCAAAAGGAATCGAGAGAGGCCCATGGTTCCTTTTGAGAATATGCTTAGAATCACTTTCTAAGTCGATTTATGCATGTCCGTCCGTCTGTCTGTCTGTCCATGTTAAATTGTAAACAAATTACAGGTCGCATTTATGATCCGAATTGGATGAAATTTGGCATAGGTCACTTATTAGGCCCAAGGACGAACCCTATTGAAATTGGGAAAAATCGGTTCAGATTTAGATATAGCTCCCATATATATATTTAACCGATTTAATGTAAACGGTCCCTATATATCTTTCGATTTGCACGAAATTTGGTACAGGCTAATCATTTAGGTCTAGAATGATGTCTGCCATGTTTCGTGAAAATCAGTCCAGATTTAGATATAGCTCCCATATATAGTTTCGTCCGATCACATGTAAATGGTGCCCCAAAGTCCCTATGTATCTTTTGATTTGCACGAAATTTGGCACAACGTACTGAATTACACCTAGAGTGATGTCTGCCAAGTTTCGAGAAAATCGGTCCAGATTTAGATATAGCTCCCATATATAGTTTCGTCCGATTTCATGTAAATGGTGCCCCAAAGTCCCTATATATCTTTCGATTTGAACGAAATTTGGCATAACGTACAGAATTGAGCCTAGAATGAGGTCTGCCAACTTTCGTGCAAATCGAAAGATATATAGGGACTTTGGGGCACCATTTATATGAAATCGGTCAAAATTATATATGAGAGCAATATGCCAATCTAAGTCCAGTTTAAGTAAATTTAACACTTATCATTGGATATCTGACGAGGGTTGGATGCTGAATATTGTGTTTTTTGTCTGCAGGCTGGGCATGTTCGAAGATGGACTGTATCGTTTATTGATAGCCCCCATATAAATTTACCTCAAGTTTTCGGTATTTTGTGGATATTGAGCGCATTTTTCAACCGAATTCGCTGAAATTTGGTACATTGGGTAGAAAATCTCTCCACTGAAAATTATAAATATAAGTAATTTTTTCGGGTAGCCCCCATATAACGGTAATTTCGATATTGTGGGATTCTTGAGCTCGCTATATTTTGTCACTTTGCTAGGCCGATTGACATAACATACTGAAATTAATATAAATTAATCCTTGGCAAGTTTCCTTGAAATCGGTTCAGATTTAGATATAGCATAGCATTTATAATTTTGACCTATTCATGTTAATTATAACCAAATAATCAATGGTTGTCTGATTTAGATTAAATTTTAAACAGTGCAGCATATCGAATAGCGTGTGTCAAATTTCATTTAAATCGATTTACAAAATAGTATGTGGAATGGCATGTTTAGGGATTGATGTTAATCGGTTCACATATCGATAAATATCACTTCGAAACGCCGACGTTTTCTAGGATACATATGTATAATATACCCAAAGTGGTGAAGGGTATTATATAGTCGGCCCAGTCCGACTTTACTACTTTCTTTACTGGTTTTAGCATAGAAAAGTCCTTAAAATTTCGACGCGCTATGTTGAAAAGAGGGATGTTTACGCATGAAAAGACCTGTTGTGCGCCATAGAAAAGCAAGATACTCATAGGAACTCTTTATGACATTTTGTCTCCCTCAGTTCCTAGGAATTCTGAGTTCCCTTAGATCTGTTATTTCGTGATTAGAATCATTTCTCAAGAGTTAGGGTCGAAGACATGACATATGAAATGCACTAGAATCACTTTCTGAGTCGATTTATGCATGTCCGTCTGTCCGTCTGTCCATGTTAAATTGTGAACAAAATACAGGTCGCATTTATGATCCGAATTGGATGAAATTTGGCACAGCTCATTTGTTTGGCCCAAGGATGAACCCTATTGAAATTGGGAAAAATCGGTTCAGATTTAGATATAGCTCCCATATATATTTTCGTCCGATTTAAGGTAAATGGTGTACCAAAGTCCCTATATATCTTGCGATTTGCACGAAATTTGGCACAGCGTAATGAATAAGGTCTAGAATGATGTGTGCAAAGTTTCGTGAAAATCGGTTCAGATTTAGATATAGTTTCGTCCGATTTAAGGTAAATTGTGTACCTAAATCCCTATATATCTTTCAATTTGCATGAAATTTGACACAGCGTAGTGAATAAGGTCTAGAATGATGTCTGCCAAGTTGTGTGAAAATCGGTTCAGATTTAGATGTAGCTCCCATGTATATTTTCGACCGATTTTATGTAATTGGTGCACCAAAGTCCCTATATATCTTTCCATTTGCACGAGTTTTGGTATAGGGTACTGAATTAAGTCTAGAATGATGTTGCTAGGCCGATTGACACAACGTACTGAAGTAATATAAATTAGTCTCTGGCCAGTTTCCCTGCAATCGGTTCAGATATAGATATAACAAACACGCTACGTCTGTTAGGATAAATATGTAGAATATACCCTAAGTGGTGAAGGGTATCATATAGTCGGCCCAGTCCGACTTTACTAGTTTCCTTACTGGTTTTACTTTGTTTACTATCTGTCATGATATTTATTGTATTTTGTCCATAGTTTAAACTTACCCAGTTTAAACACTCTTTTATATCATGAAACTCCACCTATATGATCGTATTGGTATCTAGCAGGCGAAGTAAACTTTCGGTTCCCGGTTCTTTAAAAAAATTACAGTCTCGTCTTTACAGCCATCTGAGTAACAACAGTTGGCAGAGGGCATCTGTGCTAGTTACTGCTATCCCATTAGTCTCTGTCCGGTGTCATAGTTTTATATGATGTAACTTCTCTTGTTTCAGGTATTCGATGTGACTCCAAACTACTATTTGAGGATCTTATTGTAGTCTCCACTATTGGTTCATTGCTTTAAGACTTAAAGCTGTGATAGCACCTTCGTATTTTATTTGAATGTCAATTGGATTTATATCCAACGGCCTAGTCTGTGTTATCATCATTACCCCAACATATACCTATGTGGCATGTTCTTTGGACTGTCTGTATATAGAGCCTAGGGCTCTTTAATAGAACGACCAGCATCTCTGGGCTTCGTCGACCCATTGCTTATGTAGAATTTCCATTAAAGTTTCCTGTGTAGTATTCCCATATATTTAACTTTGTTTGATATTGTTACCACTTTATTTTTGTCTACCACTTTATTTTTGTCTTTCTGGTGAGAAAAACATATATCCGTCTTGTCCAGATTCACGGTAAGTCACACCGGCCTAGCCAAATTAAAGGCGATGTTTAAAGCCGTTTCAATCATTCAACATCGGGAGTTATGCCTTTTTCTCCTTAGAAGTATTATAAATGCATCTGCATAATATACTGGTTCAAATCCCTCTTCGGTTAAGGTCCTTAAGATACTAATAATAGTGGTGCCGTGTCGCCTGCCCTACTTTCCCCCTGACTGTAATATCTTGTTGGCTACAGTTTATCCATCTACACTAAAGGTGTAATATAAACGAGCCGTTTTAATTGGCCAATATAGTGAGTAAATACCCACAGTCTCTATAAAACTCCTTACATGATCGTAGTGTGAAATGTCTCTCCAAAAACCTTTCAAATTTAAAGCATACTTTTAGGAGCTTCGGTTATCTATTTTTCGTGCATTAAAAAATTATCGCATGACATTTATTTTTTGAAATAATTATTCCTGAAGTTGTTTTAATATTTTTTTTTTCACAAAAGCAACCGCTTAAAAATTAATTCCCTTATCTCTTATTTATTAATATTATTTTTGTAAATACCTCTATGTTTGTCATTTTGACATTATTACCCTTATTTCAGGTATTTGAAGCAAAAATACTGAAAAGTGATTTAATATTTGAGGTCGATTGGTTTGAGATTTTAATCTCAGCGTGTGTATTTGTGTCTGACAACATTTTTGTGTGTGGTTTTTATTGTCATTGTTCGGTTATTATGTTTATTATTGTTTGATATTACAATTTCGTATATGTATTTGCTTGTAATCTTTATTATTGAATTTACGTTGTTTTTATTTGTTTTTGTATTTATATTAAATTACGCATATAAAAGCGATTGTCAAAATTACAAAAAGATAAACAATGTTAGGTATGTATTGTTACTTTACGGTAAGAATGTTGAAGTGTGAGTTAATTTAAGCTTGGCACAGTTAATTAAATATTTTGTCATGCGATCAGAAGAAAAAAAGGTATCAATTGAATTAGATAAGACACACACATAAATACGTACTTAAATTCGGTGATATATAATTCAATACATTATGGTGTTTAAAATATTTGGTACATTTTCGTCCCAAAGCATGTAAATTTTGTTTACCAAGAACCCGGAATGCCAAATTACAGCCACTTCCGTGCTAGAACACAGGTAAATCCTTCAAAATACTGGAAATAGAACAGGAAGTTTATATGGTGACGATGTCAAAACTGGCATCTATATCGAAAATTTTCTGCCAAAAAAAATTTCGGCTCTTTCGACCCCTAAAATTCCGAGTTGCAGAATGAGGCTATATTGAGAAGTGTTTGCCATCATATAGTCGGCTCCGTTCGACTTTTGTTCATACCTTACTGATCTATTACCAATTAATTAAATAAAGGTAAATTTAATACAGCTTTGCTGGGTGGATTTTTTAACCTCCTTATCATCACCGAACTGAAAAAAAATTTCTTATAATTTTCGATTTTTCTTTGTTAGAATTTATGGTCCTCCGACGACATATATTTCAATGAATGTACTATAGATGTGTTGTATATTTTATTACCTTTTAATATTAACTCAATAATATTAAGTAAACTTCACTGATTTATTTCTCACTACAATTATTGGAGATTGTAACATCCATAAAATAACAATTTCCCACAACAAATTGTTTCCCAATATATAATCAATACATACATATCTATACACACACTTAATGACTCATGAATTCCTTATGGATCATTGACTTTCATTAACGTATAAATACATATCTAGAATCATGATTCACTAGAGGTTCACCACGAAGAGTCGCGCTTATTCACATAGGCCACAAAATATGGGAAAATTTATGGCCAGCAAAAGGAAACCAATGTGGTGAACAAGCCAAAATTTATACAATTTTATACACACCAATATATGTTTGTACATATATTTGTACACTGAATACGAATTATACACCTATGCCGTAGAAAGCGAAAATAATGTTAACAAAAATTCCACAAATCCCAACTGGCCCAAGTACTTCATATCGAAAAAAATTGATACAATTGTAGAAGACCAAAATGAAATGAAACAATTTGTGAGCGTGCTACAAATGGCACAATTAATAACACGTTATGTACATATTTATTGTTCTATTATATACACATACATATATATTTTTTATATTATGTATGCTTTAACATTAGTGTATCGACGTGGTAAGCCAGTAGGAATTATGTTTATTGATGAAATTGTGAATGGAGTGATTTTTATACAAAAAAAAAAAAAAAAAGAAAAATTTACGTTATCGAAATTGGACCTATGAAATTCAAAAATGTGTGAACATATTTATATATGGTAGATATATATTTGAATCGATTTCCTTTTTAAGATCGATGGAAATTATTTATAATATGAATGGGCTTAATGTAAGAAATGCGTGCCGCCTACACCATATCTCTCTTAAAACCAGTAAGGAAAGATCAAAAGTCGGACGGGGCCGACTATATGATACCCCTCACCACTTTGGATACCAATCTGAAATTTATTAAAAATTGAATGTCAATCATCGTGCAAAACATGTAAACGATCTATTTATAAATGGACACAGTGCACTATCCAAAATATATCTCGACAAAAAATCCAATACAAAACTTTACATGCATCAATATAGACCAAATTCAGTACTCTGTGCAAAGTTTTGTCTCAATCGGACAAACGTCAAAAGTATGGTGCACCACTTACATATATGGAGCTATATCTAAATCTGAACCGATTTCAACACAACTTTGCATGTATCAATCTAGACCTAATTCAGTACTCTATGTAAAATGTCTCAATCGGACAAATATTGGGAGTTTGGTGCACCATTTACCTAAAATCGGACGAAACTATATATGGGAGCTATATATAAATCTGAACCGATTTTTCCCAATTTCAATAGGGTTCGTCCTTGGGCCAAATAAGTGACATGTGCCAAATTTCATTCAAATTGGATCATAAATGCGACCTGTACTTTGTTCACAAAAATACGGACAGACAGACGGACGGACATGCGTAAATCGATTTTATGCATATTCTCAAAAGGAACCATGGGAACCATCTTGATTCCTTTTGCCTGTTACAAACGTATGCACAAAGGCATAATAGTCTGTACCACAGTGAAGGGTATAAACAGCAGACCATCAGCTGGGCTATCGAAGATACAAAGTCCATCTGGTGTTTTATCGGAGACATACAGTGATCATCAGCTGGTCTATCGAATGCATAAAGATCATCAGATGTTTTATCGAAGACACAACTACCTTCAGCTGTTTCATTGGTGACCATCAACTGAAGAAACACAGCTCATCAGTTGGCCAATAGAAGACAGACAATAATCAGGCTTACTGGATGACAAATATTTAAGTATGGGTTTCGATACGCCACAGTCCGTATTAAAACGTATGCAATGAATCAGAATCTGAATTTCTAAAAACAAGATTTGGGAAATTCATTAGACAAGTTTTAAGGCTACAATAGAGCCGAGCCTGGACTTCATAATACCCGAGCATTTTTTCAATTGAACTTTTAAAGGCTTCAATAGAAGGGAACAGCTTAATAGTCCAGAGTCTGCGTTTCATTGGGACATGGCCTGCACTGTTAAAGGCCAAAGTTTATGCTTCAAAAGCAGGACCTGCACTTAACCACAACACAATCTGAGCTTTATTTGAGCAGGGTCTTAGCTTCAAAATATCCGGGTATAGGTTATGGGTTTCACTTGAATTTCAATAGATCGGAGACTATTTTTCAATGCAAAATAGTCTTGGCTTCATTAAAACAAAGTCAATCCGAGTCAATAAAGCAGAGCATTAGTTGAGCATGATTTTTTAGCTTCAATATACCCAGAACTTGATTATGGTTTTCAATATGCCAGAATTTAGGTTTCAATACACCAGAGTCTGAGCTTCATTACGACAAGGTGGGGGATTCAATAGGTCCGAAAAAAGAAAAAAGAACAAGAAAAGCGTGAGCAAATCGATATTTACAGGAGTCAGAATGAAGTCGGTTAATTGTACCAACGAGTAAAACACCAAACAGAAGGTTTTGGTGCAGACACATTCTACTGTAGGGTCTGGAAGGAGCATTTTGAAAAGCTTCTGGTATCAAATAGTGGCGGTGAAGAAGATACCCCAGAACCAATAAGATATGATGCTATAGAGTGTATACCACCTACCCAGAATGAGGTCATAAAAGCAATTAATCGGCTCAAGAACAATAAAGCAGCAGGACGGGTTACCAGCCGAACTATTCAAGACAAGTCGTCAGATGCTGGTCAGGAGCATGCACCAGCTGATTAGTACTATTTGGCTAGAGGAATGCATGCCCAATGATTTGAACCTCAGCATCCTGTGTCCCGTGCACAAAAAAGGAGGCAAGACGATATGTGCCAACTATAGAGGAATTAGCCTTCTTCCCATCGTATATAAAGTGCTATCCAGTGTGTGCTGTGTGAATGATTGAAGGCAGTGGTCAATGACATTATAGGACCATACCGATGCGGCTTCAGACCTGGAAAAGACCCACGAAAAACACATCGACACATACCACTTATTCGTCGACTATGAAACCGCATTAGATAATCCTATCCGTTCAGAGGTGTTTAAAGCCATGTCTCCGTTCGGCATTCCTGTAAAATTAATACGGCTATAGAGGATAACTTTAAGTGGCACAAGGTCATCAGTTAAAGTCAGAAAGGACCTATTGGAGCCCTTCAATACCGAACGAGGATTCAGACAAGGTGACAGTTTGTCGTGTGATCTTTTTAACATCCTGCTGTAAAAGGTCATACAAGACGCAAAGGTGAACAGTGTGTACTTGCGCAAGCAGATGAGGCAATTATTAGTGTATTTGAAAGGCCATAAATTGACTCAGCCGAAAGATCACACTTTACAAGACGCTGCCGCATACTGCAGATCGACTATTGGTGTGTGAAAGGAAAATTCTCCGAATCGACGGTGAATATCGGCGTCGAATGAAGCGCGAGCTTTACAATTTATAGCGGACATTGTGCTGCAGCGACTACGATGGCTAGGCCATGTTGGGCGAATGAATGAGAATGCCCCAGCTCAAAAGGCATATATAAGTGAGCCTACTGATGGTTCCCGTAGAAGGTGAAGGCCTCGAATAAGATGCAAAGACCAAGTAGAAAACATCATCTTGGAACGTGGTCTTTCAAATTGGTCATTCGAAGACAATGGTCCCATATTCCAGCACCGAACTGGATGTTAATTACGGATTCTCAATTTTCGCTTCCCTTGCAGTTTGCAAGATTTTAGGGAATCTTCTAATCTATTTTGCATTTTTATACTCTCTATTTTTCGGTGGGATTGAGATTGGCCCTTTTTTGTAGTCAAACAATACAATATCCAGTAATTTAAATATTTCAGACAACTTTCCTTAAATTGTGGATTTCAGATATGATTTTCAACAAAGTTGGCTATAATTTAATATTCTTAGTAAATATTATAAATATCGGTTGAACTTGGGTATAGCCACACATATAAATGTCCAGTCCCTTTAAAATGTATCTATGGTCCTAGGCACAGTTTCCCACGATATTTACTGTATTTTGGCATTAATAATTGGCAGACAACTTTTTCCGCATATAAAAGACCCATTTGTCTGGTATTTTTAATAACCACCTCACTGAGAAGGGTAGAAATATTTCGGTGCGCAAGAATATATATACGGTTTTACTTTTTTAAATGTGTCTATCATCAAAAATCATCCAATTGGGTCAACCACCCTTTATTCGTTTGTATGCATATCCATAACATCGCAATTGAATGTATTTACTCAAAATATATGTACGAACATACATTTATACATATATTATATTATGCATTTGTATGTATTTTTTAGGTGTAAGCAATTTTTTTAATGGCCACCCAAAAAATCAGCAACCACAACAACCTGGTATATGTACATATATAACACACAACCATCAATAAAAATGCACTCTTAAAAATTCAATATCAATGCATTAAATTGACAATTCTGTCCCGTTATTTATTATTGTTGTTGTTATTGGGGAATTAAACGTGATTTATGCCAAGTGTACATCATTATGCCAAGGTTAATGGGATTTGTGAAAAGTGTTACACAACCAGTATAAATTATTTATGTATGTGAAAATGTCAGGATAACAATATAGGTAGGTACTTGGTGCGAAAATCAGAAACATTTATTGGCCATCAATATATATCTATGGCCAATTAATGTGTGAAGTGTTAGGAAGTTCAATATATAAATTCTTGGCATTTAATTAGAAGTGGGGAGGAGGTAGTGGATAATAGGAATATTCGCTTTGTGGAGACATGTTAAGGAAATTGTCGATATATTTATGGTGCTCCAGGTTTCACATACAATAAGAAGGATATGATTTTCAATATGGGGTGAACTTTAGAAGTGAGGTCGTGTTAAATCTTGTTATCAATATCAGAACTTTAATTCTAGCATACCAGTACAACATATGGACGATGGTTCCTTTAACAACACAAAATTCAATAAGACAGTAGGAAGTCCTTAAAATGCTTTGCACAATGCATAAATATGTTCACTGAATTCCTTCACGTACAATGATGTATTTCTATGTTTTCGAAATGAACATCCAACACAAATGAACCGAACACACATACACGCACTAAGAACATTCATATATCCTGAAAAAAAAACATTCTAGCTCAAAATAAGGCCAACGAAAAAAATGAAATGTACATCAAAAAATGCTGGGAAAGGGAGCTTCGATAGACTCAGCCATCAGACTATTATTCCGACACTGAAAGTCATGAAACAAACGCGATTTCATAAAACGAACAATTTAGGAGCCACGGTAAAGTGGTTATAAACATTTTAGGAAGGATGGATTCTGAGTCTTGGATAAATCCCAGTACACAGAATGCGAATTTAACAACATAATGAAATGGAGATTTAGGTAAAAAACTGCTTTCAATTTGTAGATAACCGGATGGGCTTGGAAGTAATACACAAGTATTATGGGGAGACCCAAATGAAGATAAGACTAAGCTAAACTTTACTTTTCACAAAAAAAGCAAGTCAACAGACTGAAGGGTATTCTCATAGGACGTCTTTGCTTGCAGGTACATTTACACAATATAGGGTATACGGAAAACTATAGCAAAACCCTGGAACATTTAATAAGCCACTGATCGGATTTCAAAACTAATTTTTCGCAAACTAAATGTCATAAGGTTGTGTGAATGGAAAAGACTGGAGGACGCCATTAAGAACACATCCTAGAAGTATGGTAGTCCAAACTCAAAATGCTTCTTTAACATTCGTTCCTTTCCAGAGGGCGTGGCGTATACCACCCGTCTCTTTAACCCAATCTCGCCAAAAAGCCAAATTTCCCAATAAATGGGAATGCCATTTATTTAATAGGAAAATTTAGTAATGAAAATGAAACTTTATATGGCGATAGTAATGTTTCCAACATTCGCAATTGTACGTACGAGAGCTATAAACCTTCGATTGGGAAATACGGCTAAGATCGTTCAATTACAAAAAATGTCCTGGCATTTCTTTTTGGATTACAAGAATAAATAATATCAAAATACAGCAAAATTCCGTCAAGTTGCTTACGTTCGGCCGCTTCTAACTTTTTATACTCTCCACAATGAACTGCAAATTTAAAACAATTAAAATCTTTCAGGAAATTCATATGGTAATTCGCTAACAGTAAAAACCAAAATATAAAACTACAGAAATTCCTGCTGAAATATTGAGCTACAAGCTTGAACATATCGAAAATTATACGTAACTATTGCAAGGGGTCTAGGAGGACCTTCATTTGGGGGCTATACCCATGTTTATATTTTTTTGTAGGAAGATTTGTCGTCCAAAGAAAAATAATAATAAAAACGATTTTAAGTTCGGCGAACTTTTTATACTTTTTAATGGGGCTCCTAGGAGAAAACTCATGTTATAATAGGGCATTGAACATATCAAACAATAAGTGAGAAAAAGGATGATTGAAATTCTCAAAATATCTAATAGTGGGTCTACCGTGTTTTGGTAGTGAGAATACAAAATACCAAATTACAGCCAATTCGATTGACAAATTCTAAAAATACTGATTAGGGTCGATATTATTAATTATACCCTTCACCACACTGTGGTACAGGGTATTATGTCTTTGTGCATATGTTTGTAACAGGCAAAAATAATCGAGATAGACCCATGGTTCCTTTTGAGAATATGCATAGAATCACTTTCTAAGTCGATTTATGCATGCCCGTCCGTCCGTCCGTCTGTCTGTCTGTCCATGTTAAATTGTAAACAAAGTACAGGTCGCATTTATGATCCGAATTGGATGAAATTTGGCACAGGTCACTTATTCGGCCCAAGGACGAACCCTATTGAAATTGGGAAAAATCGGTTCAGATTTAGATATAGCTCCCATATATATATTTAACCGATTTAATGTAAACGGTCCCTATATGTCTTTCGATTTGCACGAAATTTGGTACAGGCTAATCATTTAGGCCTATAATGATGTCTGCCAATTTTCGTGAAAATCGGTCCAGATTTAGATATAGCTCCCATATATAGTTTCGTCCGATTTCATGTAAATGGTGCCCTAAAGTCAATATATATCTTTTGATTTGCATGAAATTTGGCATAACGTACTGAATTAAGCCTAGAGTGATGTCTGCCAAGTTTCGAGAAAATCGGTCCAGATTTAGATATAGCTCCCATATATAGCTTCGTCCGATTTCATATAAATGGTGCCCCAAAGTCCCTATATATCTTTTGATTTGCACGAAATTTGGCATAACGTACTGAATTAAGCCTAGAGTGATGT
This sequence comes from Musca vetustissima, assembly GCF_032173495.1. Lineage (NCBI taxonomy): Eukaryota > Metazoa > Arthropoda > Insecta > Diptera > Muscidae > Musca > Musca vetustissima. Next base: position 19,389 of record NW_026877489.1, read on the forward strand.
CTGCCAAGTTTCGAGAAAATCTGTCCAGATTTAGATATAGCTCCCATATATAGTTTCGTCCGATTTCATGTAAATGGTGCCCTAAAGTCCCTATATATCTTTCGATTTGCACGATATTTGGCATAACGTACTGAAATGAGCCTTGAATGATGTCTGCCAAGTTTCGAGAAAATCGGTCCAGATTTAGATATAGCTCCCATATATAGTTTCGTCCGATTACATGTAAATGGTGCACCAAAGTCCCTATATATCCTTCGATTTGCACGAAATGTGGCATAACGTACTTAATTGAGCCCAGAATGATGTCTGCTAAGTTTCATGAAAATCGGTCCTGATTTAGATATATCTTCCTTATATAGTTTCGTCCGATTTCATGTAAATGGTGCCCCAAAGTCCATATATATCTTTTGATTTGCATGAAATTTGGCATAACGTACTGAATTAAGCCTAGAGTGATGTCTGCCAAGTTTCGAGAAAATCGGTCCAGATTTAGATATAGCTCCCATATATAGCTTCGTCCGATTACATGTAAATGGTGCACCAAAGTCCCTATCTATCCTTCCATTTGCACGAAATTTGGCATAACGTACTTAATTGAGCCCAGAATGATGTCTGCCAAGTTTCGAGAAAATCGGTCCAGATTTAGATATAGCTCCCATATATAGTTTCGTCCGATTTCATATAAATGGTGCCCCAAAGTCCCTATATATATTTTGATTTGCACGAAATTTGGCATAACGTACTGAATTAAGCCTAGAGTGATGTCTGCCAAGTTTCGAGAAAATCTGTCCAGATTTAGATATAGCTCCCATATATAGTTTCGTCCGATTTCATGTAAATGGTGCCCTAAAGTCCCTATATATCTTTCGATTTGCACGAAATTTGGCATAACGTACTGAAATGAGCCTTGAATGATGTCTGCCAAGTTTCGAGAAAATGGGTCCAGATTTAGATATAGCTCCCATATATGGTTTCGTCCGATTACATGTAAATGGTGCACCAAAGTCCCTATATAGCCTTCGATTTGCACGAAATGTGGCATAACGTACTTAATTGAGCCCAGAATGATGTCTGCCAAGTTTCATGAAAATCGGTCCTGATTTAGATATATCTTCCTTATATAGTTTCGTCCGATTTCATGTAAATGGTGCCCCAAAGTCCCTATATATCTTTTGATTTGCACGAAATTTGGTACAGCCTAATAATTTAGGCCTACAATGATGTCTGCCAAGTTTCGTGAAAATAGGTCAAGATTTACATATAGCTCCCATATATAGTTTCGTCCGATTTCATATAAATGGTGCACCAAAGTCCCTATATATCATTCGATTTGCACGAAATTTGGCATAACGTACTGAATTGAGTCTAGAATGATGTCTGACAAGTTTCGTGAAAATAGGTCAAGATTTACATATAGCTCCCATATATAGTTTCGTCCGATTTCATGTAAATGGTGCACCAAAGTCCCTTCGATTTGCAAGAAATTTTGCATAACGTACTGAATTGAGCCCAGAGTGATGTCTGCCAAATTTCGAGAAAATCAGTCCAGATTTCTATATAGCTCCCACATATAGTTTCGTCCGATTTCATGTAAATGTTGCACCAAAGCCCCTATATATCTTTCGTTTTGCATAAAATTTGGCATAACGTACTGAATTGAGCCTAGGTGATGTCTGCGTTGTTTCGTGAAAATCGGTCAAGACTTAGATATAGCTCCCTTTTATTATAGATTGATTTTAAGTAATTGACGCACCAAGAACCAATAGGAACAAAACGTTCTGAAATTAGTATAACCTATCCTGTGACAAGTTTGTTTGAAATCGCTTAATATTTGGACAGAGCTTCCGTATATATTTTCGCCCGATTTCAAGTAAATTGGGCATCAAACTCCTCATGTTAGTCAGTATGACATCAAATTTTGCACAACGTACAAAATTGAGCATAGAATTATGTAGTTGCGTTTTCTAGAAGTACAGACATAGCCCAACGGATGACCCATTTATATTTGTTTGAAGTCGATTTACATACATACTTTCACATAGGATAGTCCTGTTTAATATACCCTAGTCGGCCGCGTCCGAGACTTTCCACATGGGGTTATACCATTATGAGAACCCAAAATACCAAATTAGAGTCCATTTGATTGAAAAACGTTTAAAAAATTTCTATACTGGGGTTACCATATTTTGGGGGTTACCATTAACGTGGGTCAATATTAAACATTTTTAGTACGGAAATGTGATATACAATGAGAACACAAAATTACAGCCAAGTTGGATGGAAAACGTGTCCAAAATCCCAAAAAACACCGAATTCTCGGGGTACCGTTATATGGTGGCTACCCTTAGGTTAATATTGATAATTTTGGGTACAGATATCAATCAGAACTCAAAATGTCAAATTACTGCCAATTCGGTTGGCAAACGTGTCCAAGATACCGAATATTGGGGTATACCGTATGGGGGCCACACCAAAACGTGGACCGATATATGTCATTTGCAATACCAAACATCCTATGAGTACTAGCAATGTCGATGCAAAATATCGAAGCTC
>NW_026877490.1:0-21970 GCF_032173495.1 Musca vetustissima
TAAGAATTGCGACATTGATTCTTTGATTGCATGCACCAAAAAGTTTTTTCAGTATGTAGGTAAATTTCACATTTTGTAGGCAAAATTTGAGATTTTCTTACTTTGACATGGTAGTTGATTTTGAGAAAACGGGATGAGTTACAACTAAACTGTAAGCGCATATAGCATTACGCAGTCGTACTAATAAGAATTGCGACATTGATTCTTTGATTGCATGCACCAAAAAGTTTTTTCAGTATGTAGGTAAATTTCACATTTTGTAGGCAAAATTTGAGATTTTCTTACTTTGGCATGGTAGTTGATTTTAAGATTTTGATTTCGATTGCATGCACCAAAAAGTTTTTTCAGTATGTAGGTAAATTTCACATTTTGAAGGCAAAATTTGAGATTTTCTTACTTTGACATGGTAGTTGATTTTGAGAAAAATGGTTGAGTAATAAGAATTACAACATTGATTCTTTGATTACATGCACCAAAAAGTTTTTTCAGTATGTAGGTAAATTTCACATTTTGAAGGCAAAATTTGAGATTTTCTTACTTTGACATGGTAGTTGATTTTGAGAAAACGGGTTGAGTTACAACCAAACTAAAAGCGCATATAGCATTACGCAGACGTACTAATAAGAATTACAACATTGATTCTTTGATTACATGCACCAAAAAGTTTTTTCAGTATGTAGGTAAAGTTCACATTTTGAAGGCAAAACTTGAGATTTTCTTACTTTGACATGGTAGTTGATTTTGAGAAAACGGGTTGAGTTACAACCAAACTAAAAGCGCATATAGCATTACGCAGACGTACTAATAAGAATTACAACATTGATTCTTTGATTACATGCACCAAAAAGTTTTTTCAGTATGTAGGTAAATTTCACATTTTGAAGGCAAAATTTTAGATTTTCTTACTTTGAACTGCACCAAAAAGTTTTTTCAGTATGTAGGTAAATTTCACATTTTGAAGGCAAAATTTGAGATTTTCTTACTTTGACATGGTAGTGAATTTTGAGAAAACGGGTTGAGTTACAACCAAACTAAAAGCGCATATTGCATTACGCAGACGTACTAATAAGAATTGCGACATTGATTCTTTGATTGCATGCACCAAAAATTTTTTTCAGTATGTAGGTAAATTTCACATTTTGTAGGTGTTTTGATAGCAGGACCTAGTGCGATTCAATTCAAACACATAAATTTGAACTGACACTTAGTATCCAAATTAATTTCCTTGCAAGCACATAAACTTGAAGGAAGCCGCCTAAATAGTAATTAAAACTCTTAGTTTAGTCACTACAAAAGACGACTGAATTTTCTTTATTTCTGGCTTTCTTTATATACAAAATTTCTTAACATAATTAATTACAAAATGCTATTGATAAATGCTGATAAATTAATAGTAATGTAGGTCGGCTACTAGTAGACATTAAATGCTATGTAAGCAAAATAAATAAATGTGTTAAAGAAAATTATAAAACATTGCAAAAGTGAATGAACTAGTGGCCGATGAACTAAAATAAAGAAAATTAACTGTAACAATAAAATAGTCCAAATATGTGACATAATAATGCTGTATAAGCAGTTTAGAACTTATAAATATGTAGGTGTGCTTGATTTTGTATTTATTGTTTGTTTTGGTAATTAAATCTAAAGTATGTTTATAGAACAATAAAAAAAATATTTATGTATGTTTTAACATTCTCCGCCGCGTTGACATTGTTCAAGTAATGAGTGCGCCTGGGTTGGATGAATGTGGGGATGACTCCATTGTAACATCGATTGTTGATTGATGAGATCTTATAGCTGGTGTAGGTATGAATTGAGATGGCTTCTTAAATTTTGTGTGGATCCTCCAACTCAGCAGGCCAAGTAAAATAAGAATGCAGCAAGCTAAAGATGCGTAGCTAACTGCATGATGATGTTGATTTGATGAGTGTATTAATTGTGGTAGGTGTTTTAGAGTTGATTCATGCAACTGTTTTTGTATATTATCCAATTCTTCTTGATGAATCTTGTAAGAGGTGGCATTGGTATTTGTTGAAACCTTTTCAATTTCCTCTTGTCGACTTATATATTGAATGCCTTTCAATCTTACATAGGATGTATGTAAACTACTGGAAGCTGCAAAATGTCCATGTATCGTAACAAATTTGTTTTTTATTACGCAGTTAGGACCAATTTCCATTATTCCGGAATTTTTAATGATGATGAGGTTGGTTTCAGATCCGCATACCATGGAAGATTCAATATCGGCTGTAGTAGCAAAGATCCATTTATTTTGATGATGTAATTGACTCCAAACTGCTGTTCCAGTAATTTTGTGAAGACGGCAATTGCTAGTTGATTGGTTATTGAAGATATTGATCTCGCAAGGGCTAACAATTGCATTTTTCTTGAGTATTGACTGCTGATTTCTGCAAATATATTCATCATCGTTTGGTTGGAGGCAGCTTGATATATCCTCTGAATTGAAAAGAATATATTCTTCTCTATGTGCATCGGTAGATATGTATTCCGTTTCTGGCTGAATGGCGATTAAGGTGTCATTATGTATTGTTGGAACTGCAACTATTTTGAACAACTCAAAAAACTGTTGGTTAACTAAGGGTATCCTCACTTCAAAAATGATTTCATATTTTGTAACTGCCCCTTTGACACTCATAAGCTTATAAAGTTGAATCAAATTGTCACCTGCTGTTGGCAAAGCATGTGAAATTGGAAGATTAGCCTTGATGACACTAATTTCTTCTTTCAATTGATGAGGAGCCAATAACAGGGGACTGATTTTTCCATGATGAGTATCAGTAAGTACATTAATGATTTCGGCCTGTGTTCTCTGAAGGTTTATTGCGGATAACATCAAATGCGTTGATAGAAGTCCAAACAGTTGAGAATTGTTGAATTGGGCGGATTCTTCAGCTATATCGTTATTGTGTTTGTCAACCATTTTCAAAATCTCCCGTATTTTTTGGTGAGTGTTAATCTCATCCTGTTTTATAACATTAATAGTTGAATCAATTATTGAAGTCTGATTTTTCAATAGACTGATTATGTGGTCCTGTTCGCTTTTTGCCTGGTTGATAGTCTTTGACATCTCTTCTGCATAGTCCGCATCAAGAACGCCAAAAAGTGAGTGCGCAATATTGCCAATTATGTTGAATGGAGATCTTTTTACACGTTTATTGATGAATAATTCCTTGTCTTGTAGTAATTCATTTTTCATCTGCTTCAAATTGTTTACAAAAATATTGCACATCTCATGTTGATGCATTACAGGGCACATTTGCTGCAACGTTTGTAAGCCGGATGCCAATGACTCTGTATATAATGCCAAAGGGCTTTAAGTCATAATATACTAACATCTTCCATTCTGCCGTATTCAGTTTCACTGTTCCTAATCCTTCAAAATATAATCCCGGATCGTTGTGAAATTGTGTAACTTTCAAATTGTTGCACAGGACCATAGGTATTAGGAACAATGTTAATAATACTGATAGTATTATAGGACTGTTTGCAATTCTCACTCTTTTTGCCGGAATGGCATCTCTTCCATGTTCATCTGTTACCGGCTTTTTCTTGTGGGAAATTGTGCTTTCTTGAGTTGTATCTTTGTCAATTATAGCATTATCATGATCTTCTGGAAACAGTGGTGCCAATCGATGGATGGCCCGCTTGAATACTCCGGTTGGGGTTTTTATTTCAGCAACTCTTACAGCTCCGTCATCACCGGAAAATACGTTAAGAACTCTCCCTAATGGCCACTTCATTGGAGGTAGATTGTCTTCCTTCATAATGACCATATCTCCTTTTCTAAGATTGGGCATCTTTTGTCTCCATTTGTTTCGTTGCTGGAGTTCTTGTAGGTATTCTTCCGACCATCTTTTCCAGAATTGGTGCTTAATATGCGAAATTAACTTCCAGTGTGTTATACTGGATGTTTTCGAAGTTTCTGCTCTACTATCTACCTGTGAAGTTAGAGCTTCGCCGATTAGAAAATGTCCCGGCGTCAATGCTTCAAGGCAATCTGGATCGTTTGAAAGAGGTGTGAGCGGACGCGAATTTAAAATAGCTTCGATTTCTACTATTATTGTCTCTAATTCTTCATGAGTAAGTGTTTCCGTTGAAACACTACGGACCAAGAGACGTTTTGCGGACTTCACTGCAGCTTCCCATAAGCCTCCGAAATGCGGAGCTCTTGGTGGAATGAAATGGAACTGTATGCCCTTGGAACTTGCAGCTGATAAAAGTAGCTCTTGCGCCTTGTCCGAATATAAGGTTTCAGATAATTCTTCTAAACTATTTTTGGCTCCAACAAAGTTTGTAGCGTTATCGCAATATATATTTTGGCAGTGACCTCTGCGAGCTATAAATCGTTTAAGAGCGCCAATGAATGATTCGGTTGATAGGTCCGATACGAGCTCTAAATGAACAGCCTTTGTTGCAAAGCAGCAGAATACAGCGACATAAGCCTTTGTTGGTCGTTTGCCCCTGACCTTGTAATGTATCCAAAATGGTCCACAGTAGTCGACTCCAGAGTTGATAAACGGTCGAGCAGGAACTACCCTTGTTGCTGGCAAATTTCCCATTATTTGTTGATACAGTTGTGGTCGTGCTCTATTACATTTTATGCATCTTTGAACGGTAGACCTTGCTGTTATCTTGCCTTTTATTGGCCAGAATCGCTGCCTTATTGTGTTTAACAGGGCTTGAGCTCCACAATGTTTGTTTTCTTCGTGAATTGTCTTAAATAGCAATTTCACCAAAGGATCATTATAAGGCAGTATCATTTGGTGTTTCGCATCCATTTGTAGCATAGCATGTTCCAATCTTCCTCCAACGCGCAGAATGCCTTCATCATCCAAAAACGGTGATAAACTGCACAGCGAGCTATGCTTATTAATCTGCTTTTCAGCCTTTAATGCGTTGATATCAGCTGCAAATTCGGATGATTGTACGGCTTGAATTATTAGACGAAGGGAGTCGTCTAATTCGTTGGAAGACACTGCTATATGTTGAGGCCGATGTGCCTTTTGCATACGTGCATTCCTGGTGAATCTAAGCACGTATGCCAAAATTCTTTGTAACTTCCTGAATGAATTTTTGTGCTCGATCATATGTATTAGATGCATGTCAGAAGCTACTATTGACGTCGTAGCTGCAGTCTTTAACTCCATGCTATTTGTTATATCCTCTCGCGGAGAGAATTTGGTCGGCCATAGTTCTTCTTTTCCATGAAGAAAAACTGGACCATGAAACCATAATCGGCATTTAGAAAGATCAGCTGGCGAGAGTCCTCGGGATAAAATGTCGGCAGGGTTTTCTTTTGACTTAACGTGGTTCCATTGTTCTGGCAATGTTAAGTTTTGTATGGTGGATACTCGATTAGCCACAAAAGTCTTATATACGTTGGACCTTGATTTTATCCAGGCGAGTACTATTTCAGAATCAGTCCATAAAAACATCGGATTATTCTGAAGCCTTAGGTCATTTTTCACCCTGGTAGCCAGTTGAGCTGCTACCACTGCGGCACATAGCTCTAATCGTGGTAGAGTTTGTTTTTTCAAAGGAGCTACCCTGGATTTAGCACAGATCAGACGTACAACTACTCGTCCATCTTTTCCAATAAAACGAATATAAATAGCCGCGCCAAAAGCTCTTTCCGATGCATCGGCAAACACATGCAATTGGATTTTCGTCGGGATCTCCCCACAGAATACATGTCGCGGTATCTTAAAGTTGTTGAGACCTTCCAATTCCCTTCGAAATGTTTTCCAAGTGGCACAAAGTTTTTCGGGTAATGCTTCGTCCCAATCTAATGTATGTTGCCACAGCTGCTGAATAAATATTTTTGCCTTCACCACAATCGGTGCAAGTAGGCCAAGCGGATCAAATAATTTTGCTAGTTCAGACGTAACTACTCGTTTTGATATGATTTCATTATGATCAATGTTTGTTTTTACACAAAATTGATCTGCTTGCGGCATCCAATATAATCCCAACGTCTTTATTGTTTGAGATTCGTTGAGATCCAGGTTCACTTCTCGATCGCTATGTGGTATGTCCTTCAGCAATCTTGGTGTATTGGATGACCATTTCCTTAGAATGAAGCCGTGTTGTTTCAAGATTGTTATTAACTCCTTTTGAATTTCAATAGCTGTACTTAGGCTATCTGCACCGCCGAGACCGTCATCCATATAAAAATTATCTTTCAGCATTTGTGAGCCTAATGGATAACGCTCCATGTTCTCGTTTGCAATCTTTTGTAAGCATTTTGTAGCCAGATACGGTGCTGAACGTGTCCCATATGTGACCGTATTAAGTTTGTAATAACTGACTGGATGGGATGGATCCTCTCTCCAGATAATTAGCTGATACCTTTGATCGTCGGGATGCATTAAAATCTGCCTGTACATCTTTTCAATATCGGTTGTGAAGACGAATTTTGGCAATCGAAACCTCAGCAAAATAGAAAACAGTTCACTTTGCACGATTGGTCCTGTGTACATTAGATCATTTAACGATTGACCTGATGAAGTTTTCGCTGATGCGTCAAATACAACCCTAAGTTTTGTTGTTGTACTATCGGGCTTAAGAACACAATGATGCGGAATAAAATATTTAGGATTTGATACGGTACACACGTCAATCTTTTGCATGTGTCCTAATTGTTCATATTCTCGCATAAATTTAATGTACTGGCTTCGGATATCTTCCTTCTGTAGAAGTCGGCGTTCAAGGCTCATAAATCGGTTATAAGCCATTGCATGTGATTTCCCCAATGCTGTTGGAGATTCTTGAAACGGAAGACTGACGATGAAACGACCATTCTGATCCGTCTTAACATGTTGATTGAAGTGAGATTCGCAAAGGGTTTCCAATGGAGACATCACCTTTTCAGTTGATTCCACTTCCTCAAGTTTCCATAATTTTTCGATAGCTTGTTCCAGTGATGTTTCACTAAAAATTGCGCATGTTAGCGCTGCTGATGTGTCGTCCGTTGGCGATTGTTGAATTAAACCACCTACAATCCAGCCAAGCGCAGTATTTTGGAGTATGGGTTGATGACCATTTAGTTTTATTGTGCCTGGTTGCATTAAACTGAAGTAAAACTCAGCTCCGAGTAAAATGTCAATTTTTCCTTGAACGTTAAAATTAGGGTCTGCTAATCTAATATTCTTGGGAATTTGCCAGTTTTGTATATCCAAATCATGATTTGGTTGTGCAGGTATAATTGTGGGCAAAACAAATGCTTCCAAATTTGTGGAAAATTCAGAATTGCTTGATAACATTTGTATGTTTACCCGATGATAAGCCTTCTTCTGAATCCTTCCGACTCCGGAAATAGATAAAGAGGCATCTGCTGTTCTAAGTGACAATTTTTGTATGAGTCTTTCCGTCACAATGTTCACTTGCGAACCCGAGTCTAACACCGCTCTAAACTCGCCTGACATACCGTTAGCTGCTTTGATGATGACTCTAGCCGTTGCTAGGATTACATTTTTCTGATCTTCTGCTGATGCCGAAGAAACTGCAGTAATGTTGACTGGTGCGATATCGATTTTTGTTGATGGTGATTGATTTGCGGCCTTCGGCGACGGTTGAGACTTTTTTGGCAAATGTAGCAATGTATTGTGCTTATTACTACATATTTTGCAGTTGCCAGAAAAACAAGTTTTTGCTGTATGGTCCGATTTGAAACAATTTACACACAATTTATGTTGCTGTATCCATTTCAATCGCTCACCTTCTGTCATTGCCAAGAACTTCTTACAATGATAAATTGGATGGGAGTCGTTCTTGCATAGTTTACAACTCCTGTGATCCTCCACTGATGTTACGGACGAAACAGTTTTGATTGAACCCTTGTGAGTAGATGCCGCTTTTCCAATCGATTCCATTGACTCAAATTGTAGTTCCAAAAATGCAAACAGTTCTTTCATAGTAGGAACTTCCTTCGGATTCGTCAGTGATTGCATGAATCGTATGTACAGAGCATGATCCAATTTCTTTGTGATCAATTGAATCAATAGAGCATCCCAAGACGTTGTGTCGATTTGAAGATTGTTGAGGGCTAGCATGCATTCCTTTGTAGTGTCATGCAGAGCCTTGATGGAAGCCGTTGATGAAGTTCCATTTGGTTGACTCAGAATCCGTTCTACTAGAGTGGAAACAAGAACCCGCTTATTGTTATAACGTTCTTGCAGCAACATCCATGCCGTTTTGTAATTATCCTCTGTCAAGGATAGATGACTGATTAGTTTGCCAGCCTCGCCAGACAAATTGGTTTTGAGATACCACATTTTTTGAACACTTGGAAGAGACTGTTTGTCTACCATCTCCAAGAAAAGTTCATATAACTGACGCCACTTCAAACAATCCCCATTGAATTGAGGAATTGTTACCTTTGGTAGTGGGAGTGAACTGTGTGCTATAATGTCACTCCCCAATTGAGGTGCAATGGTCACGGTTTCGCTGCATTTGTCTTTCAAGACTGCTAGTTTTATTAAGTTGTCTTGTACAGCATCTTCCAGCATATCGTAGTTTTCTTGACTTAATCCAATTTTCGATGGATCTTCAATCTGCTGCAATATTTCATCGTAGAGCTCCGTTATTTGATTCCATAGCTTTTTTATAGTATCTTCTTTGATGCTATAAAATTGCTTCGGCTGTTCCGCTTCGATTGTGCCCAAGCCTTGCAAGTGACGACTAAGGGCACTCATTCGAGCATTTATCATTCTGACAAGTCCATCAACACGGGAAGGTATTTTGTCTCCTGCGACAACTTCAGTCGATTTCTCTCTCAAGGTGGGAACTGGCTTACTTTTGGCTGACCTCAGTTTCTTCATTTCCGCGTCTATATATTCCATTGTTGAGCTGAACTTCTCTCCAATCGTTCTATATAGATTCCGAGCAATATACGGATCATCCTCTGACAATGATGGATCATCGCGAATTCTGTTTTCTGCCTTCTCAAAATTCTGCCATAACAGCCTTAGTTCATCAAGTTTGCTCTTGTAGAACTCTTCCGTTCTCCTTTCAAGAGGTGCCTTCTTTATAGTAGAGACGAATTTTTCGAAATTACTGCCTCTTTCTTCTTGCTGAGAAATAAGCTCTTGGACGTTTGCCATTATTGTTTGTTGATTTATCAGCGAGTAGCAGCAGTTGTTGTATGATGATTAGTTACAGGCAATTTCCTCCTGGAAAAATTGTTCTTGGCAATTTCCTCCTGGTTTTCCTTCAGAACTCCAAACGGGGTTTTCTTTGAAATTGGTACGCGTACGTTACGTCCTCACACCTTGTGGATAACGTCACCCAAAAATGTTTCGGTTTAGTTACCGTCAGGATCACGTCGGGGTCACCAAAAATGTTTTGATAGCAGGACCTAGTGCGATTCAATTCAAACACATAAATTTGAACTGACACTTAGTATCCAAATTAATTTCCTTGCAAGCACATAAACTTGAAGGAAGCCGCCTAAATAGTAATTAAAACTCTTAGTTTAGTCACTACAAAAGACGACTGAATTTTCTTTATTTCTGGCTTTCTTTATATACAAAATTTCTTAACATAATTAATTACAAAATGCTATTGATAAATGCTGATAAATTAATAGTAATGTAGGTCGGCTACTAGTAGACATTAAATGCTATGTAAGCAAAATAAATAAATGTGTTAAAGAAAATTATAAAACATTGCAAAAGTGAATGAACTAGTGGCCGATGAACTAAAATAAAGAAAATTAACTGTAACAATAAAATAGTCCAAATATGTGACATAATAATGCTGTATAAGCAGTTTAGAACTTATAAATATGTAGGTGTGCTTGATTTTGTATTTATTGTTTGTTTTGGTAATTAAATCTAAAGTATGTTTATAGAACAATAAATCATATACCTTAAATATGGCTCCAGAGGTGAGCTGAAGTGGCAGTAGATGCTAGCCAGCAACATCTTCCCTCCCGCCCATTCAACGGACACACACACCCCCTCAGGTTGGCTACTTCTAACTGTACAGTCGACGTCACCGTTAACAACTATTATAGCAGAGCCACATCCCTCGTCCGTAAAGGCTCGCATCCCCCCCGGCAATCCTCTAACACAACCATCCCTGCAGTAAGGCTCCTGCACCAACGCAAACATGGCACCCATACGGAGAAGCGCATGACCGAATTCGTGCATAACGCTCGCAGAACGCTGGCAATTATATTGGAAAATCATCATCATTAATGCCTTGCATTTGCCCTAGCCATCAGCGCAGCATAAATAGGACAATCAGCAGACAGCATCATATGGCCAGACGGTTTGCCCTTAAAGGCACAGTTCCTGCAATTAACCGCGTTACCGCACTCACTCGATAAGTGACCAGTGCCACCACAACGCCTGCAAACCTCCGCCTGCATTCTGCACTCACGAACTCGATGGTCAAAGCCAAGGCAACGGAAGCACACCGCAACTGGATCCTGCCTACGCGCTATGAACCTAAACCAGTTTACATAGACGCCGGTAGCACATAGCTTCTCGGCCACCCTCTCAGTGCACTCCAAAATCACATTCACCCTTGCGTCTATGCTACTTGGAGGCTTCCACGCCGCACTTACCAGCCTCACGCTTCTCCTAAACGCTTCCTCTGACATATCTTCAGCAAAGTTGAACTTGTAAACCGCCTGCATAAAGCAATCAGGGGTAATATCCGCGTCGACCCGCTGGACAACAATTCTTGGACCAAGCTTGTCCTTCACCGACACCTCCAGCCCAACGTCAGCAAAACGCGTGTTGGATGCAATTTTCTCCCTCTCCGCAATAGAGGGTGTACGAATAACCGCACCACCATCTTTGATTGGTTTCACCTCGTGCACCCTCACTCCAAGTGCTGGCCCAACCTCCTCAACCACCCTCTTTGCCACTTCCCTGCCTGACGCACCATCCTTACTCCTCACTACCACTGACCACGTCTCAACCGGCTTTGGCACTGGCTTAGCAACTTGAGGGCCAAGCACGCCTGCTACTGGCGCCCCCGACACTACCTCCGCATGGCCAACAGCTGGGCGCAACAAACCCCCAACACCAGCCATGCTCTCGAACGCCTCTAACTTCCCCTTTAACCTCTCATTCTCCACAATGGCTCTCATCAGCACTTCCTCGTACCTACTCGCAAGAGAAATTATCTCCCGCGTCGTACCCGAACCGCACTGCGCGTCACAGAGCACGTCAAGCAGGTTGTCCGTGATACTCTTAATATCGGACACCGTCACCCCTCCAACCGCCTTAAGAGCACCTCTCTTACTGCGAGAACGACTCTCCCTTGACGACCCACCTGCACGCTCTTCTACAACAGACTCACCAGAGCGGCCCTCATCACGCGATGCAGCATCACCACCAGCCACCACTACGCTCTCCACAATCACTGCTCTCTCAGCCAACGAAGAGTCGCTCCGAACCACCTTCGCCGGAGCAGGCACCTTCTTCGCCGGAGAGGACACCTTCTTCGCCTGAGAGGGCACCTTCTTCGCCGGAGAGGCCACCTTCTTCTTAGGCGAAGCACCCTTCTTCATGGGAGAACCAACCTTCATCCGTTTACTATCCGATTCCATCCCATCCGAACTCTCACTCTCAGTGTGCCTCAACCTCCTAGCAGAGGGAGGAGGCATCAACGACGCCGACGAGCCACTGCACCCCATCATCTCTGCGTCCGATGTCTCAGTGAGATCACCAGCACTCGCCGCATTCTCCCCAGGCTCACCAGCCTTCTTCCTCCTAGTTGTTTTAGGAGGCATTGCCCACAAAAAGGTAAACTACACTTACCTCCGAACAATGTCCAAGACACCAAAACCAAACCGAAATCGACAAATAGAATAGTCCAAGGAACACTAGGATCACAACAGTCCAATCAAATCAAAGCAAATTAACCAAAACCGAAATCCAAAGAATAGCCAATCAAAACAAACAAGATCACAACTGTCCAATCGACACACCCGGTAAGGAATGCTGGCTGCTGGAGTCCAATGGATTACCCCAAGGGATTCCCCAACAACACTTTAACACAACTGACAGAGTCAGAAAATCTGAAATAATTCGCAGAGCGAGACAACAAATGTTGTATTTGTTTTCACCCGAAATGATAACACAATTTTTCCGCAAAGCTACTCAAAATACGTCTTATCCGTTGCACGCTCAAACTCCGAATGAGTAGATAGGGACATGAAGTCGAGGGGTTTTACATGATTATCGCCTTGACGGCTTCAACCATGATGCACCATTGCACAGGGGTCGCGATACGATGCGTCGGCCAGCGCCCCTTTGGAATTACCCAGAGTTCTCTTAGAGAGTGGTAGCCCTCCACGGAGTTCTAGGTCTATCCCGCAGGTACCAATTCGAAGATCAGCTATATGGGCTTCACTTCCCTCTTGGTAAGGGGTTGAGGACTATCTTACACCTCTGCTGCTCTATGGGTCGCAGCACCCGGTTGAGAATGCAACACCACACCGAGCCGAAGCTCTACCCGCGATTTGGGTATAAACCACAACCACCGCGTTGCACCCAAAACAGGGGCCTCTCCATAGTCAGGCTAGATCAACAGATCTAGGGGCTCCTGACACCCGCGGCACCAGAAGAGTCTCCGGTCAGACTTCGTAGTCGAAACTACTACCAGTTTTTGCTCCATATAGCACGGGACTGGTCGCCCAATGAGTGAAAATTTAAGGCACGATCATGGAATAGGACGAGTGTAACACAAGTGCTACACTGATGGAGCAGTCTAATCACCACGTTTACATGGACGTAGCTTTCTCACTGCGAAGAGCGAGGCCTATTCACCTCTTCCGCTCTGACGCTGGCGAACGGCAACCGATTAGATTTGAAAGTGCCCCCGACAAGATCAGAAGGATCGATGATGGTGAGGCAGAGAGTTGAGATTCCCTGTGAGTCCCCACCACCTGCGGTACCAGAAAAAAGACCTCTGGTCAGATCTCGTAACCGAGTTACTTCCAGTTTCAGTCCCATGTGACCAGGGGACTGGTAACCCCTTGTGGCTAATATACACGTCTAGGCTGAAAGAACGTACTAAGACGCCCTAACCACACACTCATCTCACATTCGTACTCATACACACCGAGCAGACACATTCATACAACACCATTCACACAAGTGCCCGACGACGGGCGAAAGCGCGACTAGCAAATTCCCCAAGACTAGCACGCGTAGAGCTAGTGGAGAGAACACGACTAACATCCCATTGGCCCTCAACATTGGAGATACCCATGGAATCTAGATTCCGGAAGTCGTCGTAAAATGGACATGAGCACAATACATGTAGCCAGTCCTCGACTGGTGCCCCGCACCTACATGCTTCTGTGCCAGAGATGTTCCTTCTATACAAAAATGCATTTAAGGAACCATGTCCCGTCAACAAGTACCCCAAGTGAAGGCCAAAACCAAAATCGGGGTTCGTCTGAGCAAAAGTAACATCAGGAATGAACCTGAAAGTTACTCTACCATTCTCACTTTCATTCCATCTAGATTGCCATCTAGATGAAAGAATTTCTCGCAGCCGCGATTTGCGATCCTGGACGCTCATTCTCTCCACACCGTCTACTGCCCAGTCAGAAGGCACAATAGGTAGACCCCTCTTGGCCAAGAAGGACACGTTTGCACGAATCACTTCAAGATCCAAAGGAGGAACACCCAGCAACACCTGCATGGCCTCAGTAGACACTGTGCGGCATACAGGTAAACAAGCCAACATCATAATTCGTTGGCATGAAAGTATCTTGCGACACCCCCAGCCTAACGCCGTCGTATACCATATGGGAGCGCCATAAGTAGCACAAGCTACGAAAAGACCCCCATACACAACACGCATTGCACGTCTACTGAGGCCCCATTCAGACCTCAACACACGACGAACTTGACCCACAATACTGCACATTTTCTCCTTTAAGCGATCTAGGTGGGGGATGAAATTCATCCTCTCGCCCATTGTGACGCCCAAGTATTTCAATTCGGTCTTATAATTAAGACCTCGACCATCAAAAACAACACTGGGATGTCGATTACGTGACAAGCTGCCCTTGAGCAACATAGTCACGGTCTTCTCCCTGGCCACTTCTACACCAACTCGTAAGCCCCAAGCACCGACAATCTCCATCAATTGTGAGCCAGACTGTTCCAACTCGGAACGAGACCTAGCCTCCACTAATATCAGGAGATCATCTGCGTACGCACATACCTTACAGGTGGAACTAAGCTGCCGCAGTAATGGATCCATCATCATGTTCCATATATATGGACCACAAATGGAACCCTGCGGGCAACCCCTAACGACATCTATTGAAACACTATTCTGCACCAACAGAGCACGCCACCCTGTCAGAAAAATAGCTTTTCCATAGCTTTATCTCTCGACAACCAACTTCCTGTAAACGAGCAATCACACGCGACCAACATAAATGGTCAAAAGCACCCTTAAAATCGACAAAAATACCCAAAACGTATTTGCTTGTAGATCCCTCGACGCATTGTTTGACATACAGCCAAGCGTCTTCAATACTACGACCTGGTTTGAAACCAAATTGAAACTCGGATTCTGTCCCAGCCAATCTCTCCTGCAATCTCTGCACCATTATCCTTTCCAATACTTTGCCAAGCACTGGCAGGAGGCTGATGCCTCGATAAGATCGAGGATTACTCCTGACCTTATCGGGAGATTTCAGAAGGACGATGACTTTCGCAGCCTTCCACGACCTCGGAAAAACACCTGAGCGAATACAATTACAGAGCAAAGTCTCCAGGTAGTCCGGAATGGCCTTCCAGATGCTTTTACACATCTCTCCGGTCAAACCATCCAAGCCTGGCGACTTCCTGCAGCGAACCAAGGCTACAGCCTGATCGATCTCATTTCTCTCCAATTCTGGAACAATAGCAGTCTCCTCCTGTGGAGGAGGCAACCATTGGTCCACCCTAGGAAAGAAAGAAGCCATCAGGGCCGACACACACTCTGTCCACGTGGTAAGGACTCTCTCATCAACCTTAATACCAGAAACATCAACCGATTTCTGGGATCTACAAATCTTATACAGCTGACCCCATGGGTCATCACGGTTTCTCGCAACAAAAGACTGCCATTGACCATCTTTCGCACTAGCTATCATGTCTTGATATTCATTCAGACACTGCCTATAGGCAGCCGAATGTACGCCAACGTCATCCGCGTTCCGTCGTTTAGCTCTCTGGAATTTCTTCCTGAGACGCCTTACCACTTTACGCTTCTGACTCAGAGTTCTATTCCACCACCTCAACCTCCTAGAACTCGATCGGCTATATCTCTCTAAGAGAGTATCATTGACGCTAGTAACAGTGTTGGTTAACAATGCTACTTGCTCATTGACAGGAAGAGAAGAAAATTCTCGCAGCGAAATGTTCGAGAAGGCATTGACCAGTTGCTGCCCGTAAACGGACCAATCAACATTCGCCAAACGCCAACGAACAGAAGGGTTGACAAATTCAACTATTTCATCATACGACATCTCTATACGGATTAGGTTATGATCACTAATTCCCAGTTCTTCATCAACGCTCCATGAAAAACGAAACTGCCGCGAAGCAGCATCGTTACAGCATGTCACGTCGATATCGCTAGAGCCATTAACCGTACAGTAGGTATAAACCTCACTCGGCTGGTTCACCACATGCATGGCCCTTGAAAGGAGCCACTCACTCAACATCTCCCCCCTAGTGTAGTTCTGATAACTCCGCGCTTGCCGAGTTATCTTACTGAACCACATGGGAGAAGATGCGTTCGCGTCCAAGCCAAGGATGATAGGATGGCTACTCACCTGTAGTAGCACCGCATCCATGTACCTAAGGTACGGCTCTAACGCTTCTTCGAACTTGCAATAGAGACTCGCAAGAAATAACACACCAAATTCACCACTCACAGACACACAAACACCAAAATCACTCGCATCCACAAGCACACAATCTACGTTACTGTCGTCGACGACAACTGCAGAATGACACCTCGAGTCAGGAAATACCCGCATTTCTGCAGGCAGGCCCCTTATTCGACCAAAAGTCGAATAAGGTTCCTGAATCAATGCGAATCTACAGTTTAGCCGACGCATCGTAACACCCAAATCAGACATGACTGCGCTCGATCGTCTGCAATTAAGTTGGATGATTAAATCCATCTTAATGCTTAGATTTCGCCCTAGCCACCAACAAACTATAAATCGGGCAAGCCTCAGACATCATTAGATGTTCTGAGGGTTTACCCCGGAACGCACAATTACGGCAATTTGGTGCATTCTTGCACCTCTTCGCCGTATGCCCCTCTTCACCGCACCTACGGCACACTCCACGTGTGAAGCGGCAGTGCTGGACCTTGTGGTCGAAGCTTAGGCAGCGGTAGCAATGGGGGACCCCATCATGTGGTTGCACCAAGAAGGAGAACCACTTGATGTAGCACCTCCCAGCCGCCAACAAAGCATCCACCACTCGGCTTTTGCCCTCCAAAATGACGTTAACCGACCTACTGGGGTCTTTCCAGGCACCAGTAACCATTCGGACGCTCTTAGTAAATTCCTCCTTGGTCATTTTCCCTTTGAAGTTAAGGGAAAACAACTCCTCCATGAAAACTTCCGGTTTTATAGCCGGATCAACATTTTGGACCACGACCCTAGGACCCAACTTATCCTGGACACTAACTTCCAAGCCTACCTCTGAGAATTTTGCATTTTTTGCAATTTTCTCCCTCTCTGCAACTGAGGGGGTACGAATGATCGCACCACCTCCCTTAACAGCCTTGACCTGGTGTACACGTACACCAAGGTCCGCCAAACTTGGTCCCACCTCGGAGACCACCTTCTTAACCACATCCTTGGGTGCTACTGTGGAGTCCTTGGGCTTCACAATAGCAGACCACGTCTCAACAGGCTTGGGAAGGGGCTCCATTGCTGCCCGGGTAGGCACCCGAGGCACCATAGGTGCACCAACGGTCGCCGTGGAACGACCAGCCACATCTGTAGAACGGGGGAGAACATCTAAGCGCCCTCGAAGACGCTCGTTCTCCGCCACCAACGAAACAACCAACTGCTCAAAACGAGCAGTCTGGGACAAAACATCCTTCAGGGCGGCGCCCGAAAGGGAATGTTTGTCCATCAATACGGACAGCAAAGCCGATTTGGCCTCATGCATCTGCCCAATGGCAGATGCAGCCGAAACCGGCTCAAAACCACTACGGCGAGAGCGTCGGCTCTGCTTAACAGCAGCGCGTTCAGCCTCGTCGCAGCTCGACAATATGTCCGAAGACATAGCAGCAGCAGAAAAGTCATTACCACCAACAGATTTAACAGCCTTGGAGGCCGATGCGACACCTACAGCAACAACACCAGTGGCGACAACACCAGTAGCATTACTGCCTGATGCACCATCAGCCCCTTTGGCAGCCTTAACGGCAACTACGCTCTCTTCACCACTGGATTTAGTAAACTTGATATAAATGAAGATAAAGATGATTATATTGAATGTGATAAATGCTCCAAACTTTATCATATAATATGTACAAAATTGGACAAAAACAGTATGAGCATTTATTAAAACATGAAGAGGACGAATATATTTGTCAAGTTTGTGATGATAAACCGGATGCTATGATAACAAACCAATTAAAACGTATGGAGGAAAAACTTGATAAAATTGATCGCCTCACAGAGTCAGTTGAGTTCATGTCGAGTAAATTTGATGAACTGATGAAGAGTATTCATGTTAATACAAAAAGAATAGATAATGTAGAGAAAGAAAATACAATCCTTAAATCGGAAATAAAAACATTAAAGGAATCCGTGAAAATGTTAAATGACCAACGGGTCAAAAATGATTGTGTCATAAACGGACTTAGTGACACAGGTAATCAAAGTGCTGTGCAAGCTGTTATTGCCCTCTCAGAAACAGTTGGTGTTCAAATGAATGAAGAGAATATTGAAGAGGCATACTTTTTAAAAAAGAGAAACACAAACAATAAAAATCAGTCGTTGGTTGTTAAATTTAATTCAAAATCGGCTAAAAACAAATTAATGGATGCAAAAAAAAAGTTAAAAGAGAATGAAAATACAAAGTCAATATATGTGAACGATTTCCTAAGCAAAGAGTCATTGGAACTTTTCAACTACGCCAAATCATTAAAAACAGTGGGCTTTAAATACATATATACATACGGTAACAAAATTTACGTTAAAAGAAGCGCTTTAAATAAACCGAAACTAATTCGAAGGAAAGAAGATGTTGATGAAATATTGCTTGAAGCAACAACAAATAACTTCCACGGAAGAAGATCGATGCGTATTTTATCTGTTCCAGAAGAAGAAGAAGAGGATACTGATGACAATGATGTTGAAGTTAATGCCGACTTTGTATCACCAGTAAATCACCGTAATTAAATACATGCATTATTATCTTTATTATTATTAAAATAACAAAATGAATAATAAAAATAAATATTTTAAAAGCATTGATATATTTAAAAATGAATTTAATGGTAATTATATCAACAAATTGAATATTATGTCTGTAAACGTAAGAAGCATTTCCTCATTAAACAAATTTGATAAATTTAAATCAGTAGTGGCAAATCTTCCAGTATTGCCGAAGATCATTGCTATTCAAGAAACGTGGTTCCAAAAGAATATAACACAAATTTATGCAGTCCCTGGGTATAATGCCATACACTGTTGCCGCATTGATGGATATGGAGGTACATCATTTTATATACGTGATAACATAACATATACAGTTGAACTTTGCGAGAGCGTAAACTTTATTGAAGCAATACGAATATCTGTGGATGGAATTTTAGTAAATGGGATACCACTGAAAGTCACAACCTTTTATCGGTCTCCGAAATGCAACGTGACAACATTTCTTTCATACCTTGAAAACAATTTATGTGGACCATGTCGAACTGGATCATTAATTCTTGGCTCAAATATTGATCTGATTGACTCTAACAGCTCATCAGATTTGCTTTCTATTCTTTCATGTGTTGATTATGAATCTTGTCACCAATTAATATCTCGTCCGATGAGTAACACATGTATTGATCATGTGTATAGCAATCTAGCAACAAGATTATGCATAGACTCAATTGAATGCACTCTATCAGACCACAACATTATTTGGTGTCAAATGGAAAATGTAATGAGGAAAAAGAATGAACCACCCCAAAAAATAAAGAATTACAATTTTGATAACATCTCGTCAGAAATTCAGATTGAAATGGATAAATTTGATCATACCGATGATCCATCTGCTGATTTAGAGATAATAACATCGGCTATTACAAAAATAATCAAAGCAAACACAACTTTTACGACAGTTAAAGGTTTGTCGAGACCAATGTTAACTCCATGGGAGAATAAACACCTAACATCGCTCAGAATATACAAAGAAAAGCTATTGGCTAAGAGAAGAAAGAGAGGCAAGGATGAAAAAACTGAATTCATATTAAAAAACATAAGCAGAATCATAAAAATTTCTAGCAAAATATGTATGAATTCCTATATAAGCTGGAATCTAGAGAAATTGGAACAAAATCCACGTAAAAGTTGGAATTTTCTTAACAAATGCTTAGGAAGAAAGGATAAGCATACTATTCAACTTATCAATGAAGCCAATGAACAAGTATATGATGATTATATAAAATGTAATATATTCAATGATTACTTTTTAAATATTCCCAAAATCTTGAAAAACAAAATTATTCCTACCGATGGTGACAACTTTAACAAGTTCTGTACCTTAACAAGATGCGCATCAACTTTTTCGTTCAATATTGAAAGCAGAAATAATATTATGAGCCTTATCGAAACCGCTGATAATGGCAAAAGTCCTGGTCATGATGAAATATCAGGTAAAATTTTAAATACATCTAAGAATTGTATTTGGGAGCACCTATTGTTAAATTTCAACAATATGGTAAACAAGTGTATATATCCAGATGTTCTTAAAATAGCTAAAATTGTACCAGTACCGAAACTGCCAAATGCAAATAAAGCATGTGATTTTAGGCCAATAGCCTTGTTGTCATTATTTGATAAAATATTTGAGAAACTGTTGCATAAACAGCTCTCAACATATCTTGAACAGACTGGGCAGGTGTATCCAATGCAATTCGGGTTTCGGAAAGGAAGCGGAACGCAGGATGCTGTAGTCAATATTGTAAATATTATTTGTGATGGCTTAGATGCAAACTTTGGAGGAGTTGGTGCAGTGTTCTATGACCTTTCTAAAGCTTTTGACCTTGTAGATCACACAATATTGCTGTCTAAACTTCCATATTATGGGATTAGTGGTAATGCGTTACAACTAATTGGAAGTTATATTACGAATAGAAAACAATTTGTTGAAATTAATGGTGCAAAAAGTAAAACTGGGACTGTGGAGTATGGTGTACCACAAGGGAGTGTTCTGGGACCGCTGCTATTTACATTATATATTAATGATATATCCAATATGAATCTGTATGGAAAATTAGTTCTATATGCGGATGATATTGCCCTACTATATCCATATCATCATATTGCTATTTTAAAGGGACAAATGGAACAGGATGCTGCTAAAATTATGGGTTACTGTAGAGTAAACAAACTTCTAAGACAAGAGACCTCGATGTCCACAATATGATCAAGAATTTCATATACAAATTGGAGATTTAAAAATAGTTGAGTGCCAAATGTTAAAGTATCTTGGTATACATATGCAAAATAATTTGGCATGGACGCTCTCTACATATGGATGAGCTAAGAAAAAAACTTGCGCCTGCTATTGGTACCTCCATAAATTCAGATATACATTTAATGTAAAAACTAAACTTTTGTTATATAATTCACTAATTCAAAGTCATTTCACTCCTATTTGGCAATGATATATGCACATAAAAATAATATTTACTTGAAATCATTGCAAAGGACCCAAAATAAAGCACTTAAAATAGTTTTCAACTTGTTGAGAAGAACTCTACAAACATTTGCAAAAAACATTCTCCCTATACATGGTACTTATAAACTTCAAGTGATGACATATATGTTTAAAGTTATCCATGATATCGGCCACCAATAAATTTGAAATTCAAAAGGTCACGAGAATAATTCTGAGATAAAAAAATATTGGAATTTTTTAACCACCTGCCCAATAATATAAAAAATACAGAATTTCAAAAACGTGGCTAACACTTTCACAACAACAATTTGCTGGGCAAATCACCAAATTGGAAAAACAGTAAAAACTTACCGATTTTCTCCAAATTTTCACAAAACTTCAATTATTAATTGAAGTTAAAACAATTTCAATCACTTTTAATCACTTTTTCAAAGATTTTTCAATGAAAAAACCGCAATTTAACACACTTTTTAATAGCTGTAACGATATGCGTCTATCGTTAATCCATTCATGCGCGTCACTAATTAGATGACGAGGCATTTGGCTACCTTAAGAGAGTCATAGTTACTCCCGCCGTTTACCCGCGCTTACTTGAATTTCTTCACTTTGACATTCAGAGCACTGGGCAGAAATCACATTGTGTCAACACCCGCTAGGGCCATCACAATGCTTTGTTTTAATTAGACAGTCGGATTCCCCAAGTCCGTGCCAGTTCTGAATTGATTGTTAATTGATAGTCGTTATAATTTAAAGAGTTAACACCTTGCGATGCAACCCTAAAAATTTTAGCAAGAAAGTTCCACAATTGGTTACATAACTACTATCCGAGGAACAAGATCCGGAGACCTCTATTTACCCAGAACGAGCACGTAAACCATGTTAAATAACTCGTGATCAACCACTGTTCACACGAAACCCTTCTCCACTTCAGTCCTCCAAGGTCTCATTCGATTATTTGCTACTACCACCAAGATCTGTGCCAATGGCGGCTCCATGCAGGCTTACGCCAAACACTTCCATGCACACCATTGTACCCTCCTACTCACTAA
>NW_026877491.1:0-22054 GCF_032173495.1 Musca vetustissima
GATGGATGAAATTGTCTACTTTTTCATCTATCAAGGAATGTGGCAAAAATGAAAAAGAAAAAAACAGTAAGGAAAGCAGTAAAGTCGGACTGGGCGACTGTCTCCTAACAGACTCCTCCTTCTCGAAAGAACATTACCATGAAATTGAACAAACTTGCATATGTAATCTGTATGCCTTTCTGGAACCTATGCTAAATTTAATTTCATTCGGGCACGTTTACAGTGGTTTGCGTACTCTTCAAAATTAAATCCTAATCAGACACCCGTTTGAATATATATGGAGCTGTATCTGCTTTGCATCAATTTCAATAAAACGCAATATCGTCATTCTAGTCTCAAATCAATATGTTGTGCAAAATTTCGTGTCACTCGGTGCAGCATTTACCTAAAATCGAACAAAAATATATATGGAAGCTATATCTAAATCTGCACCGACTTAAACGAAACTTGTCAGACATTAATTTATATAAATTTTAGTACATTATACAAAATTGTGTGCCAATCGGAAAGACCTTGGGTCTTTAGTGCACAATTTACATAAAATCGGAAGAAAATACACATGGGAGCTATATCTTAATCTGAATCGATTTTCTCGAAACATGACACACATCTTTCTGGTACTAATTCAGTATTCTATGCAAAATTGTGTGCAAATCGAAAGATATATAGCGACTTTGGTGCCCCATTTACCTTAAATCGGACGAAACTATATATGGGAGCTATATCTAAACCTGAACCGATTTTCTCGAAACTTGGCACACATCATTCTAGATCTAATTCAGTACTCTGTGCTAAATTTTGTGCAAATCGCAAGATATATAGGGACTTTGGTGTACCATTTACATTAAATCGGTCGAAAATATACATGGAGCTATATCTAAATCTGAACCTATTTTTCCCAATTTCAATTGGGTTCGTCCTTGGGCCAAATAAATGAGCTGTGCAAAATTTCATCCAATTCGGATCATAAATGCAACCTGTACTTTGTTTACAATTTAACATGGACAGACGGACGGACATGTATAAATCGACTTAGAAAGTGATTCTATGCATATTCTCAAAAGGAGCCATGTGACTATCTCGTTTCCTTTTGCCTGTTACAAACTTATGCAGAAAGGCATAATACCCTGTACCACAGTGTGGTGAAGGGTATAAAAATAATTTGAGTTAATTTCTATTTAGGGGAATATTTAGAAACTACAGAATTCAAGAAAAAATATTTTTATAACGTACACAATAATAAATAGGACCAAATCAGATTCAGACAATTTGAAATCGACTTACAAATGTCCGTACGTCTGTCTGTCCGAAATCTCAAAGGAGGTGACCGATTTCATTCAAACTTTGAAAATCGAAATATTTATTTGCAACAATTTAGGTTTTGTAAAAATTCATGAAAAATATATTTCAGAATCCTTTTACCATTTAATTTATGTCAAATTTCCGCATTAAAAAAATACGCATTATATTTTCTCGCAACGGCAAACCTTAATTTACTGATACCCCAATATATTAAGTAATGTTTTGTTTTTGGTCAAAATCGGTGCAGTAGTTCTTGAGTTACGTTGCAAAAACACAAAAAACTAAATATTGCGCCATCTGCCGGATGAACTTCAAACTACACAGAAACACTCCTCACGCCCCATAGTACCTATACATACAATTTGGTCAAAATCGGTGCAGTAGTTTTTGAGTTTAGCGATCACGAACATACACGTAGTTTTTATATATATGGAGATATAGATCAAGTTCGAAGATGAAGAATATCTGGTACATCCATCACAAACTGATCAATATTTTAGCGAAAAATAATTTTATAATGAATATATTTTGTTTTGAACTAAACTTTGTACAACCTAACATTTTAAGCCTGACTATAATATTGAAAGAAGGCACCCATTTTTAAAACTTGCACATCTGATATGAAGCGAACTCCCCCACAATGGGTCAAAAATGTTAACACTTTTATATCTCACATGAAGGGAACAGAATATCCAATTCCATCGAAGCTTTGCATATTGTAATATGTTCACTTTTTCGTGCACAAAATGACCAAAGTTTGGCTGACAATTAATTTTATAATATAATGGTACACCTATTAAGAAAGTCCGGATTTGTTCTAATTGGTGCACCGAATTTCTAAGATTTCTACGAATGTGATGAAATATTACACCTGTTTGGTTTCATTGAAATAATTCATATGAAATTCAGGATTCTAAGAATTTAGTAATTCTGCAATAATTAACAATATTTCAATACGTTCCAGTAACATTAACAAATTTTGATTGCATACTTAAGATGTTGGCATACTTCAATCGATTGAAAAGTGTAACATCTGCATCTGCATGAAAAACTCAACAAAACACTGAATGATGACGACAACTTGTGTTACAGATTCGTTTTAGATTTTTCTTTTTTTTTGTGATTTGAAGGAGAGCTGAAAAACAACAAAAAACGCCACACGTCAAAACCATAACCTTGGCATATTCCTAAGCAGCTCAGCGGCACTAAGAACATCAAAATTGTACATAAATACTCGTTTTTATTCACTCACTGAAGTATTTCTATTTAATGTAGATATTTCGGAGCGTTTGTACACACGTTTATGACACAACATCAAGAACAAGCAAAATGTCATCAAAAATCGAACCGACAAAGCTCTCCATGTTGCCGTTGCACTTTCTAAAAAAGTAATCTGTCATAAGTGCGGATCTGATGCCGTCGCGGTATCGAATGTTTTATTTCCATTTAACTATTTAAAAGTAATTAAAGGTGACAGCTTAAAGTTGAACATAAATTAAGTCTGCATGCATCGGTAATACAAGAACAACGACAACAACCCCAACAACAATGGTGGTTCTAACAAATTGTTATTATTTGTTTGTATTTGGATTTTTTATAAAACACAAACGCTTTTGTATTCATCTATGAACTAAGCCATGCCATATGTCATTTTCATTTTGATGCTGGAACCAATATCGACGACGACGACGATGATGATGATAATGACGATGACAGATTATGATGTCAACTTTGTGATTTCATCAAAGTGATTGAAATGCAAAAATAGAATCAATCGTTCTAAAATAAATACGATTTTACCAGAAAAAGGCGTATCAATTGTTATGCATATTGATGAATATTAATATTGACTATGGTATTATTTGAATTTGTTATTTTGCGTAAATAAGACACAAGTAAGACCGTGGTGCAATATTACAAATATGAGAAATTTTAAAGATTTCTGAGAGTTATTTTTGTAAAGAACTTCTATACAAATGAGATCTCTTGTACAATATATAGAAGAACTGCACGGACTGGACCGACTATATGGTACCCTTCACCACTTTATGTATATTGTTCTTATGTATCCTAACAATTTCATGTCAATGTTACCTCGAAGGAACATACACCTTTCTGCAAACTATGATAAATTTAATTTCAATCGGGCAGATTAAGAATCGTTTGCGTACAATGGGACAAAATTATGAAAATCGATTTATAGAAAACTTGATAAATGCTACTCAGTATGTCGCACTGTTAAAAATATAGTCTCAATCAGACACCCGTTCGAAATATATATGGTACGTTGGGCAAAATTTCATGTCAATCCGACAAACATTAAGAGTTTGGTGCACCTATATCTAAATCTAAACCGATATTCTCGAAACTAAACACACCTCATTCTAGACTCAATCCAGTACGCTATGCCAAATTTGGTGGAAATCGAGAGATATACAGGGATTTTGGTGCAACATTTACATTAAATCGGACGAAAATATATAGGTGACCTATATCAAAATCTAAACCGATTTTCAGGTTCATCATCATTCATCATTCTAGACTTAATTTAGTACGCCATGCCAAATTTCGGGAAAACCGAAAGATATATAGGGGCTTTGGTACACCATTTACATTAAATCGGACGAAAATATATATGGGAGCTATATCTAAATCTGAACGGATTTTCTCGGAACTTAACACACATCATTCTAGACTTAATTTAGTACGCCATACCAAATTTCGTGAAAATCAAAGAATATATAGGGACTTTGGTGCACAATTTAGATAAAATCGGACGAAAATATATATGGGAGTTATATCTAAATCTGAACCGATTTTCACCAATTTCAATAGGGTTCGTCTTTGGGCCAGACAAGTGACTTGTGCCAAATTTCATCCAAATCCAAATCATAAATGCGACCTGTACTTTGTTTACAATTTAACATCTATAGACGGACGGACGGACATGCATAAAACGACTCAAAAAGTGATTCTATGCATATTCTCAAAAGGAACCATGCGTCTATATCGTTTCCTTTTGTCTGTTACAAACATATGCACAAAGACATAATACCCTGTGGTGTGGTGAAGGGTGTAAAAATTATCCTAAGAAGAGAATGAACCTTATAGTATATGGTTTATACATCTAAAAGCTCTCGTTTTAATATGCCTTTTTTAGGATTGATTTTTATACCCTTCACCACACTGTGGTACAGGGTATTATGTCTTTGTGCATATGTTTGTAACAGGCAAAAATAATCGAGATAGACCCATGATTCCTTTTGAGAATATGCATAGAATCACATTCTGAGTCGATTTATGTATGTCCGTCTGTCCGTCCGTCCATGTATTTTTGTTAACAAAGTACAGGTCGCATTTATGATCCGATTTGGATGAAATTTGGCACAGGTCACTTAATTGGCCCAAGGACGAACCCTATTGAAATTCGATCCATGTTTAGGCATAGCTCCCATATAAGGGTACCCCAAAATGTTCGGTATTTTGAGGTTATTGAGAGCGTTTTTTAACTGAATTCGCTGAAATTTGGTACTTTGAGTTCTTATTGGGTAGCAAATCTCCCTACCAAAAATTATAAATAAAGGTCAATTTTTTCGGATAGCCCCCATATAAGATTACCCCCAATTTTCGGTATTTTGGGGGTTTTGATCGCATTTTTCGACCGAATTCGATGAAATTTGATACTCGGTCCACATTATAAATAAAGGTAAATTTTTTCGGGAAGCCCCCATATAAGGAACCCCCAATTTTCGGTATTTTCGGGTTTTTGGGCTCGTTTTATAACTGATTTCTCTGAAATTTTGTACATTGGGTTCTTATTGGGTACCAAGTTACTGCACTAAAAATTATAAATATAGGTCCAGTTTTTCTGGTAGTCCCCATATAACGGTACCCCAAAATTTTTGGTATTTTGGGGGTTCTGGTCGGATTTTTCGACCAAATTGACTGTAATTTAGTACGTCGAGTTCTTATTAGGTAGCACATCTCTCCACTATAAATTATAAATATTGGTCAATTTTTTCTGGTAGCCCCCAGGTTTTGAGGTTCTTGAACCAAATTCTTTTTTCTGGTACAGGCTATTATGTTTTTGTGCATATGTTTGTAACATGCAAAAAAAATCGAGATAGACCCATGGTTCCTTTTGGGAATATGCATAGAATCACTTTTTGAGTCGATTTAAGCACAACGTAGCAAATTAGGTCTAGAATGATGTGTGTAAAATTTCCAGAAAATCGGTTCAGATTTATATATAGCTCCCACATATACTTTCGTCAGATTTAATGTAAATGGTGCACCAAAGTCCCTATATATCTTTCGATTTGCACGAAATTTTTCACAACGTAACAAATTAGGTCTAGAATGATGTGTGTTAAGTTTCCTGAAATCGGTTCAGATTTAGATATAGCTTCTATATCTGACCAAATGAACAATTTAGTATCGGTTGCAGAATGACGTGTTTATGGTTCCAATTTCATTTTACTGGTCCTTTAAAAATGCGACTTCTGTTAGGATTCATCTGTTGAATATACTCAAAGTGGAGAAGGGTATCATATAGTCGGCCCCGTCCGACTTTACTACTTACCTTACTGGTTTTGATTGATTCACTTCCTATTCAGTCAATGGAATATTTTTATACCCTTCACCACACTGTGGTACAGGGTATTATGTCTTTGTGCATATGTTTGTAACAGGCAAAAATAATCGAGATAGACCCATGGTTCCTTTTGAGAATATGCATAGAATCACTTTCTGAGTCGATTTATGCATGTCCGTCTGTCCGTCCGTCTGTCCGTCCGTCTGTCCGTCCATGTATTTTTGTTAACAAAGTACAGGTCGCATTTATGATCCGATTTGGATGAAATTTGGCACAGGTCACTTAATTGGCCCAAGGACGAACCCTTTTGAAATTGGAGAAAATCGGTCCACGTTTAGGCATAGCTCCCATATAACGGTACCCCCAAATTTTGGGTATTTTGAGTTTCTTATGCGCGTTTTTTAACTGAATTCGCTGAAATTTGGTACTTTTAGTTCTTATTGGGTAGCAAATCTCTCTACCAAAAATTATAATTAAAGGTCCATTTTTTCTTGTAGCCCCCATATAAGATTACCCCCAATTTTCGGTATTTTGGGTGTTTTGATCGCATTTTTCGACCGAATTCGCTGAAATTTGGAACTTTTAGTTCATATTGGGTAGCAAATCTCCCTACCAAAAATTATAAATAAAGGTTAATTTTTTCGGAAAGCCCCCATATAAGGGTACCCCAATTTTCGGTATTTTCGGGTTCTTGGGCTCGTTTTATAACTGAATTCTCTGAAATTTTGTACCTTGGGTTCTTATTCGGTACCAAATTACTCCACTAAAAATTATAAATATAGGTTCAGTCTTTCTGGTAGTCCACATATAATGGTACCCCCAAATTTTTGGTATTTTGGGGATTCTGATCGTATTTTTCGACCGAATTGACTATAATTTAGTACGCCGAGTTCTTATTCGGTAGCACATCTCTCCACTATAAATTATAAATATTGGTCAATTTTTTCTGGTAGTCCCCATAGAAGGGTACCCCCAAATTCCTGGTATTTGAGGTTCTTGAACCAAATTCTTTTTATACCCTTCACCCTGTAAATGGTGCACCAAAGTCCCTATATATCTTTCGATTTGCACGAAATTTGGCACAGCGTAATGAATTATCTCTAGAATGATGTGTGTTAAGTTTCCTGAAAATCGGTTCAGATTTAGATATAGATCTCATATATATTTTCGTCCGATTTAAGGTAAATTGTGCACAAAAGTCCCTATATATCTCTCGATTTGCACTAAATTTGGCTTAGCGTAATGAATTAGGTCTAGAATGATGTGTGTTAAGTTTCCTGAAAATCGGTTCGGATTTAGATATAGCTCCCATATATATGTTCGTCCGATTTAATGGAAATCGTGCACCAAAGTCCCTTAATATCTTCCGGTTTGCATTAAATTTTTAAGTTTCCTGAAATCGGTTCAGATTTAGATATAGCTTCTATATCTGACCAAATGGACAATTTAGTATCGGTTGGAGAATGACGTGTTTATGGTTCCAATATCATTTTACTGGTCCTTTAAAAATGCGACGTCTGTTAGGATTCATCTGTTGAATATACTCAAAGTGGTGAAGGGTATCATATAGTCGGCCCCGTCCGACTTTACTACTTTCCTTACTGGTTTAATTTGTATTTTTCAGAGATTGATGCAATAATTCTACAAACCCATTGTATTGATATGACGATTTGTATTCAGAAAAATAACTGAAAAAGTAATGAAATGTAGCATATCCTTTTTTAGTCGGCAGTCAGGTCAAGTTCGAAGATGAGCTATATTAATATCAATCTATATTAAAGGAAATCTGGTCAACAATAAAACATGACTGTTTTGGTAATGATCGGTCAATTGTTAGCGGGACAAATTGACCAAGACTTTTGTGGGAAAAATAAAAAACCTTACAAAGCATTTATGTTTAATGCGGGAAGAAGTTGCCAGTATATATAAGAGGTGTGGTTGACCTTTAATTTTTATATCCTCCAGGTATGGAGGTA
Organism: Musca vetustissima; assembly: GCF_032173495.1. Classification (NCBI taxonomy): domain Eukaryota; kingdom Metazoa; phylum Arthropoda; class Insecta; order Diptera; family Muscidae; genus Musca; species Musca vetustissima. The sequence continues at coordinate 7,873 of NW_026877491.1, forward strand.
TATTAATTTTGTCGTTCCTTTTGTAACTCATCAAAATAATCATTTCCGACCATATAAAGTATATATATATGCATGATCAGCGTAAAATTCTATGTCTGCCTTTCCGTCTGTCTGTTGTAATCACTCTAAACGAATTGTTTTGTCTGCAGGCAGGTCAAGTTCGAAGATGGGTTTTATCGGTCCACGTTTAGCTCCCATATAACGGTACCACCCAATTTTCGCTATTTTGGGTTCTTGAGCGCGTTTTTCAACCAAGTTCGCTGAAATTTGTTACATTGGTTTCTTATTGGGTGTTAAATGTCTCCACAAAAAAAATTATAAATATAGGTCCACTTTTTCTGGTAGCCCCCATATAGCGGTACATCCTAATTTTCGTATTTTTCCGCCAAATTAGCTGTAATTTAGTATTTTGAGTTCCTAATAGGTATCAAATCTCTCCACAAAAAATTATGAATATAGGTCCATTTTTTCGAATAGCCCCCATATAAGGCTACCCCTAATTTTCGGTATTTTGGGCGTTTGAGCGCGTTTTTCAGCCGAATTTGCTGCAATTTGGTATTTTGTAGTCGTATATGGTTACAAATCTCTCTACCAAAAATTATAAATATTCGCCCCCTTTTTGAAGTATTTATACCCAACACAACTATGTTGTCAGGGTATTATAGCTTTGTGCAGCCCCAAGAGTTTGTAACGCCGCGAAATATTGGTCCTAGACCCACCTTTAAGTATACCGATCGTCATATCTCGACTAGCTGAGTCGATCTAGACATGTGTGTCCGTCCGTCCGCCTGTCCATTATATTTTGTAAACACGATACAGGCCACAGTTATGGACCAATTTTCACGAAATTTTGCATGTAGGATGGGTTCTGCCCAATGAAGACCCCTATTGTTTTTGGTAAAGATCGGTTAATATTTAGGGGATGAAATGGACCAAATACTTAATTTTTGTCGGTTTTTCTCGTCGCTATTATAGCCCGAACATCGAAATTTTACATGGAGAAGAGGATCGGGCCAAAGAATAAGTGTGCCTGTTTTGATAAAGATCGGTCTATATTAAGCGGGTCAAATGGACCCTGAAAAATTACAAATTTGCATTCTATGGCGTATATATTTACTCCTGAAAGACATAGACCCGAGAAGTTGATAGTATATACAAGAGGAGTGGTTGACCTTTAAATTGATACCAATTATATTGTCATATGTACTGGGATGCGGGAGTTACACGTAAATATTTGCAGGTACTTAGGTATTCAGATATTATTTAATAAACCATTACCACACTGGAGGGCGGAAATATAGCGCTGATCGCTTTGAAATGTTCCATGAGATTCCAGTTATGGTCAAGGACAACGCCTATAATTTTCGGTGATGATCAGATAATAATTTTGGGATGAAGTGGACCGAAAACTTTTTTCGATTCTATATCTTCTATCTTCTATATATATAAAATAGAAAAAAATTTTTTGTTTGTTTGTGTGTATGTTCCCGATAGACGCTAAAACCGCTGAACAGATGTTAATGATATGTACACAGTATGTCACTGACATGTCCTGAAAGTAACATAGGCTAGCTAAACTTCTAAAATTCCGCGTGGATGAAGAGTGATAGCGTCAATAGTAAACAAACCTCAAAATTTCGGAACATGTAATATGCGTATATCTTAAGAAAGGTTACAGATACCGGCTTCAAAATTTGTGTGAATAACGTCGGTGTAAATACACACCATCCATACAAAAACGAACTTGGTATGATCAACGGAAAGTACATTTTCTGCTGCATTTTCAAAATCTGCATATTGAAAACAGAAAACATTTCTTTTGTAGACTCAAAAACCGCTGGACAGATTTTATTAAGACTTTCACAGAACGTTATGACATTTCCTGGAAATAATATAAGTTATATAAACCTCTAAGATTCGGCGTGGATGCGGAGTTATAGCATCGAACGTACTCATGCCTCAGAAATTATGAACATGTAATCTGTGTATATCTTAAGAAAGGTTACAGATACCGACTTCAAAATATGTCTGAGTACCGTGGGCATAAGTACGCATCATCCATATAACAGGATCGCGGACTACCAAGGGAAAATGCACTCCTCATTGCATTTCTATCTATACATACAAATGTACATATATAGAAAATCGAAAGCATATTGTTTGTGGACTTAAGAACAACTGAACAAACTTTACCAAGAGTACGTCAAGCGATGGAAGTAACATAGGTTAGATAAACTTCTAAAAATCCGCGTGTATGTGGTGTAATATCATAAAAAATAATCATACTGCTGAAAGAATATATGTATGTATGTTAGTAGCTGTAGCTACATTAAAATTTGGTTCAGAAAAATGGCTGCAATTGCGCATCATCCGAAGATTTTTTTGAAAAAAAATTATTTGAATAAAAAAATACCAAAACAACATTATTCTCATAGAAAAAATGTCAATGCCTGATATCGTATATTAGGGTTGGTCATATATAAAAAATGGCACGTTTGGGACGAATTGAGAATAAGTTCATTGAAAATAGTATTTGAAGTGAAGACCCTAACAAACTCTAACAATCTATTAAAAACAAAAATATATGAAACATGGATTGAATGTCACTTACACCCCTTATAACACTTGATTTTAATTATAAAACGATTTATTTCATTAAAACTATTTACATTAAAAGTAGGATAGTGGGATATTAAGATGTGCAAAATAGTTATTTACTTTATTAAGTTTACTTATCTGTACTGGCAATAACGACCCGACCCCAATTATACTACCCGTGTTCTCTTCATTGTCATGCACATACATACATACTTATAACGATAAAATTTATAAAAGGTATCAATTTTGAATTGCATTTTTTTAGTATATGAAAAACATTTTTTTTCTTAGTTTCAAAGGAAACAACAATTACCACCATTACAGAAAACAGCGAAAAAATCAATAACTTCTATACAAATATTAATAGGAAGGCAAGAGAACGCATAGATATTTTACACATTTCTGTATTGTTAATACGAGCATATAAAAATTCAGGATTCAGGGGCAGCGAAGCCCCACGGGTTCAGCTAGTATATATATATAGGCTACAATTATAAGCCAAACATCACAAAACAACCCACGGTGAAGGGAGAATGGACAAGTAATTAGAAGGGCTGTACTGAATATTGGTAATATTCGGAAAATATGTCAATATAAGGAAGAGGTGCTGTTGACCTTTAATCGGGCAAGAGAGTGCAACTATCACGAAATAATACCCAGGCCCGGAATAAAAATCCGCGGCAAGATAGAGTTCTGTGGTAGTTGTGTAGGGTATCGTATGGTCGGCCCCGTCCGACTATACTGCTCCGCTCACTGGTTTTATATTAAAATAGTTATCTGATTTGTTCCGCGTTTTTGTTTGGTTCTAAGACTCTGCTGTAATCATTTTACCTGCGGAGGATAGCGAGATAAAAAATTAGAACGTAAGGTTCGATAATGAACTATAGCCGCATTTGGACCTAGCCCCGGTGTGGAGGTTCCAGAAAGAGTGGACCGATATACCCCATATTCGAATTTGAACTAAGTTTGGAAGAAATAATAAGATGGACAAAGTTTGGATGAAATCTAAATTTTCTGAAACGGATTTGGTCCAAAGAAACATGGGGTCTAGAACCATTATTTCGATGAGGCACGTTTTCACCGTGTTAAAGTATTTACACCCTCATTACCCATAATTATCCATTAAAAATTTCTGAAATTTGTATTATGGTTTACATAATCGGTTTTAAGAAATGACGGTATAGGTCCACTTTTTGGTATGTTCCCTATATTTATCCAAAGATCGGCTCGGCCACATTCTAATATTGTTTAGTGGTATTATTATCGCAGAAAGAGGTATATATCTCCCGAATTTTTCACTGACACCGGAAATCGTTTCGCAGTACATTGAAGCCCAGTGGTAATTATGTAGGTTATCATATGGTTAGCCTCGACCGAATGTACTTATCTGCTCACAGATTTAAAATAGGAAAAATCTAACTCATCGTCTAAAACATACAGAAATTTAAATTTGTCAAAGTGAAATCGAAAAACAACAACTTAATAATTCTATAAAATATGAAAATGCTAAAAAGTGCTAGGTGCCAGATCACTTTTTTTGGTGCTAAATGAGTTTAAGAAGTGCTAAATTAGCAACACTAGTCACCTAAGAATAAGGAAAATTTATCCAGTTGCGGATCATCATCGACATCTCCACACAGAACAGGCCGTGCCATAGAACAGTGTTGTAGCATTTGTACTATCAAAAGCCTTTGATACCGTTAATTATACCATACTGTTTGTGGGAGTTGAGAATACTTTCATCATTATACCCTTCACCATTATGCAAAAGAAAACGAAATAGATATATGGTTGAAATCGGTTGAGATTTAGATATAGCTACTATATATAGTTTCGTTCGATTTTAGGTAAATGGGTCTCCAAACTCCCAAGATTTGTCCGATTATGACAATTTTTTTTGAAATTAGTTTAGATTTTATTGTAGCTTCCATATTTGGACAGGTTTCTGAATTAAGTCCAGTTTGATGTCTGTGAAGTTTTTTCTTTTTCGAAATCCGTGTTTATTTTATTGGTGCACCATAGATTCTGTTCCATTTGTACGATGTTCTGTTTAGCATATTGAATCGAGTCTGGAATGTCGTTTTGTTAATTTCTTTTGAAATCGGTTCTGATTTAGATATAGCTCCCATCCAGTCCAATGTCCAATTTCCTGCAAATAGTACACCGAGTAGCCTAAGTATTGGATTGAAATCGAAATTTTTTGAAATTAGGTTTTGATATAGTTTCCAAATATATTTCCATCAGATTCCATCTAAAAATTGTATCAAATAACTCAAGTTTTTCCGATCGTTACGAATTTGTGCATATCGTACAAAATAAAATAATTTTGTTAAATATATTCAGATTTATATATATATCCTAAATATATTTTCGTCTGAGTTTATGCAATTGTGCACCAAATAATAATGGCTTCTCCTAGCGAGATAAACTTGTGGACAGCACACTCTTCTGCAGTATACTAAATGGCGTATGCCACTGTTGCTCAATTAGGTCTTGACTTACATACAGCTCCCATACATAATTTTGCTCACTTTGATACAAATGGTACACCAACAAATCCAAGTCTGCCCGATTGACATGCAATTTTTCATATATTTAAGAATGGTATGTGTATGTTTTTATACCCTTCACCACACTGTGGTACAGGGTATTATGTCTTTGTGCATATGTTTGTAATAGGCAAAAGGAAACGAGATAGTTCACATAGTTCCTTTTGAGAATATGCATAGAACCATTTTCTGAGTCGATTTATGCATGTCCGTCTGTAGATATTAAATTGTAAACAAATTACAGGTCGCATTTATGATCCTATTTGGATGAAATTTGGCACAAGTCTCTTATTTGGCCCACGGACGAACCTTATTGAAATTGGAAAAAATCGGTTCAGATTTAGATATAGCTCCCATATATATACATATATACATATATATATATATATATTATATATTTATATTTTTAAATGGGGCACCAAAGTCCCTATATATCTTTCGATTTGCACGAAATTCTGCATAGTGTACTGAATTGAGCCAAGAATGACGTGTGCCAAGTTTCGAGAAAATTGGTCCAGATTTATATATATAGCTCCCATATATATTTTCGTCCGATTTAAAGTAAATGTGGCTCCAAAGTCCCTATATATCTTTCGATTTGCACTAAAGACCCAAAAATTGGCCGACCGGCACACAATTTTGTACAATGTACTGCAGTTACTATAACCTTTCGTGTGTCAAGTTTTTTTGGAAATGGTTCAGATTTAAATATAGCTTCTATACATACTTTCGTCCGATTTGAAGTAAATGATGCACTAAAGACCCATACCTAGGCCGATTGACAAAACCTACTAAAAATAATAAAAATTAATATATATCAAGTTTCCTTGAAATCGGGTCAGAATTAGCTTCCATATATAATTTCGACCTATTCATGTTGATTGTACACCAAATAATCAATGGGCGCCTGATTGATACATTTTAACCAGTGAAGCATACTAAATAGCGTGTGTAAAGATAGCTTTAAATCTATTTACAAAATATGGAATAGGTGGCAAAATTGCATGTGTTAGAATTGATGTTAGTCGGTTTACTTATAGATAAAGATTGCATGTTTATGTTCGTTCAAATTCATGTCAATGTTCCTTTGAATACATATGTAGAATAACCCCAAAGTGGTGAAGGGTATCATACAGTCGGCCCAGTCCGATTTTACTACTTTCCTTACTGTTTTTTTTTTTTTCTTTTTGGTTCAAATATATATGTAGATCATACATTTAATTTCGCCCGATTCCTTGTCAATGGTCTTCCAAAGGTGCTAAGTCTGTTCTATCGACAGGATATTGTACATATGAGCAGCGCTTTTATGTATCCAAAGTTGTGAAGGGTAATATATAGTCGGCCCCGTCCGACTTTTAAACTTTTCTTACTGGTGGATGGATTAATGCCAGGTAACGGGGAAAAGCGTCAAATTACTGACAACTTCAAGAAATTAAAAATGTTAAATTAAATTAACACAAAGTGAAGGCTGTCCTTAGAGTTCACCACCAGCCATCGCAGCTAAAGAGCTGACTAGACATACCAGATTGGTTTGGATCAATTACGTTACAGGATAGTCTAGCCGTCTCAATTTATATTGGCCACGGATTGATGACTATGTGTAGAATATCCAGAATGTGGTACAGGACCGCATACCACACTGCATTTATTCAATTGTCCCACAGAACTCACTCAACTCTGCGGTTGCAGCCAATGAGGTAGATGCACTTCTCAATTTGGAGACTAATTCAAAATGTGGATGCACCAAAATATCTATCTATTTATACAAATATCACAACAACAATCAAACTGGTCTACGTTTGATTAATTGGTTGCAATTCATCGGAAAAAATAATTTTTCTTATAGTAGACACTTTTTAGATCAAGGTAAATCTAATCTAAGACGGTCAATACATATCCGTTCGTCTGCTGTAATCACTCTATCTTCAGATGAAAGTGTAATAGAGCGCTGAAACTATAAATATTGGCCTAGGTTCTTGTATAGTCCCCGTGTAGCAACATTTAATATTTACTCAAAAATGTAACTTTCAAAAATAATTAATATCATTTAAGAAGATTTATCATAAATCAATGCCTTTTAGCAAAACAATAACTATTATTGCATCTTTCTTCTATCGAATGAAATCATATTAGCTTGCGAAACAAAAGCAGGAAAGTCATTTGACATTTATTATTGGTTCGCTTTCAAATTTCGTTGTTTCTTCATATACTGTAAAGGAAAAAGTTTGAAAAAAACGAAGACCTTTTATTTGCATGCCTGCTAGGTAAGGGTTTGGATATTTGATATAGTTTTGACATATTAAAATAAACTCAAAATCGTGTCTTCTTGTTTTATTCCCATGTTAACTTGTTTTTGTTTGTTACTTTTTTTTTTGGTAACATCTTCAGGTTAATACTCTCAAATATGGTGGTTATTGTTACTGTTGTGCCTGCATTTGCTGTTTGAGGGCTATTACCAAATAATAATAGTTAATACGAGAATCCAACAACACTTGTATAAAAAACGTGCATCGTCAACAAACATTGTTGTGGTTGGAAGCCCAGACCAGACAACGACAGCGCTCATGTTCATGATCACCCTCCATAGAAGGCAAAAATAGCAGCCAACATATTTTCAACTTTTGTCTCACAGAAAAATAGAAAATATTTAAGACATTCTTGAAAATGTTGCCCATAACCATTGTTGTATGTGAAAATTCATAAAGAAAAAACATGCAACACATCTTTGATCGCACAATGGGGTCACCTGAAATGAAAGCATAAAATTTGCAATAAATTACAGCCAAAAAAAAGTTCAAAGTTCACTGGGTTTAAATCCCCATTTACTATTTCGCAAACATTAATCAATTCTATTTTTTATTTCTTTACAATTTTTTTCTTTTTTGTCTTATTCTAGCACGCAGATTGAAATTTATATTAGAAAATTAACCTTACGACCGGCCACGTAATTGCAAAAAGTGTTGTGTTTATAAAGTCTGAAACGAATGTTATTAATAATTCTTTTATCTTACAGCGAATACTTGGAGGTGTAAATTACAAGACGCTGTTCATGCTGTTGGTCAAGGTGGAAAAAATAGTTTTGATTCAAGACTGCACCCAATATTGTGAAATTCTTTCGATAATTGGTGTAAGGGTGTATTCAAAAATTAAATAAAAATTTGCAATGTCCCATTGGAAACCCATTAAAACTATTAACAAGGTTAAGCCGAACTATTTAATTCTCCACCATTCGGTGTGCACACTGCATTGCTTAAATCGGTTGGAACCCTTAGATGTGAACCATGTCCTTACAAAAAATGATGTGCAAATAAATTTTTCAACTCCCAAGAACAGTCACATCGGTGTTACATTGAGGCCAAGACATTAGAAAAGCAAAAAAATCGTCGGGACCTTTATTGGGCGCTATGTCAAAAAAGCAAAGCATATGCCAGCCTCCACAAATGTCACTTTGTTGGGAAAATGCGGATAAAACATCCAAAATAGCGAAATTGCAGCTATATCCACCCATGTACATATACACATTATCTTATATTGGCAAATACGGCTAAGACCATAAAAAGATCGTATACTTTATACAAAATTGTAAAGAGAAAATCATGTTCAAGTTTTTTTCCTCCCTCTTAACCCATTGTGCTCATTTTATGCCTACTACACCATCTAACATAATATGATGAAGTTGCCTTTGTTGTTATCCAAGACACAAAAAAAAAACTCAACAATCATCAGGTACGACCCACATCAACTGTGTCGACGGATAGTTTCAACTCTTTGCCATTTGTGGCGTGCACTTGATACTGCTGCCACAGTTAATTTCACATATGTTCGCCGGTGCCACATCTCGAACATAATTGAATTGGACAACTTGGAGTAGAAATATGTTTACACTTCTTTTGGCCAAAAATAAAAAAAAATAATACCCTGTACCACAGAGTGGTGAAGGGTATAAAAAATACACGTGCACGGAATTACCGTGTCAACGGCAAATAATATCAATGTGTCAAGTTTGCCACAAATGTTCGCTCAAAGCAATTGATCGATGATTTTTGCTATGGCAAAAATTTGCACAAACATTTAATTGCACCTTGTTGAATTAAAGGAGAAGAAGAAGAAACATTGCATGCACTATGACAATTTACTGCAATTGGGAATACAATGTTTCCCAAACTAATTTATTGTTTTGAATAGTGTAATAATTTTCGGGTTAGAAGAACTTTTAAATTGTTTTGTGTGCTATAGATGATATTTCGAAATTATATGTTCACTTGAGCTTTTAACCAAAATCTCGAGTAGAACAAAACAATAGTAATATGTTTACCTCCTCCTTCTTCTCCTTTTTGTACCTTCCACACTGTTCAAAATTTGGCTGCTAATTTATTTTATAATATCACTTGAACGGACTTATCGGATTTGAACAAATCTTTGCACAACCTAATTATACCCTTCACCACACTGTGGTACAGGGTATTATGTCTTTGTGCATATGTTTGTAACAGGCAAAAGGAAACGAGATAGACACATGGTTCCTTTTGAGAATATGCATAGAATCACTTTTTAGGTCGATTTATGCATGTCCGTCCGTCCGTCTGTCTGTCCATGTTAAATTGTAAACAAAGTACATGTCGCATTTGTGATCCCAATTGGATGAAATTTGGCAAAGGTCACTTATTCGGCCCAAGGACGAACCCTATTGAAATTGGGAAAAATCGGTTCAGATTTAGATATAGCGCCCATATATATTTTCATCCGATTTCCCGAAACAAATTGGGTCAGTATAACAAAATAACAAAAGACATGAAATTGTTATTATTTAAATTCTATGAAGAGGGGAGAATCATTTCCGAGGCTGCAAATTTAACCTGCATAAAAATAAATTCCGAAAAAACATTTATAAGAAGATACAAACAAAATTTTGGAACATTGAAGGAAAATAAGCGTGGAGGAAATAGAATTAAGTTGTTGACACCACAAGTTTTAAGTCTGATCGAGTTCTATGTAGAAAGTCAACCTGGAATTACCCTCAAAGCCATAAGAACTAAACTGTTGAGAGAAAATGATATAAATATTTCCACAAGCTGCATAGAATATGGATTACGGAAATTAAAAATTACGTTTAAGATGGCCTTATTGAAATAGAACGAAAGAATGACTCCAGAACATTAGGCTTGAGACAAAAATATGCTCAAGACTTTACAAAATGGATACCCCAACTAGGAGAAAAATTAATATTCATTGATGAGTGTGGATTTAATCTTTACATACGAAGAACCCAAACCCGTTCAAGACAAGGAACAAGAGCACACATTGTGTTGCCTACGGTCAGAGGTCGTCATGTCACTATAATTGCAGCAATAAACCTTAAATTCTTACCGCCTTATTCTCCAATGCTAAATCCAATCGAAAATGCATTTTCAAAAATAAAATTATGTCCAAGAGCTGAGCTGTGTGACGTTTCAATGGAACATAACATTGTTGATGTAATCGAGCGAAGTATTCAAAAGCTTACTCGGCAAGATTATTCTAACTACGTTATGGACATGGTTTTGAAAATCCCACAAGCTGCAAGTCGGGAAGCCCTTCATTAAGATAAGCAGTTACCTTATCATCAACAATTTATTAAGTCAAATATGTATTTCGCATTTAGGACCGGGTATTCAATTCTTGTTCTTAAATATTTATTTATTAAAATGTCAAGAAATACCCCAGTTTGTATTACTATTTATTTAGTTTTATGTAGTAAAGATATTAAATGAAATCACACCGAATTAAAGAATATTTATGTTAATTACATAGCCAAACAACTATATTTGTTAATATTCTTTGATTTAATTTTCAAATTTAGCAGTGAGGCAACGTATACGGCGCGACAGCAGAGTACGATGTCGGGAATTCGAATTTGAGACCAAGTGCATAAAAGGGAGAGACTTGTTTCAAGATGAGTGACTCATCGTCGTGAGCCTTTATACATACAAAGAAAAGTTATTTTAACAAACCGAAACAAAGAGTCGTCATGGGCCTTTAACCCAAGAAAATTGGTTTTAACCAAAACGAAGTAAGGAGTTGTCGAGGGCCTTTATTTAAAAGTAATTATATCAAAACCGAAATAAAGAGTAATTATATCAAAACCGAAACCTTGCAAAACCGCCGAGGCTTATATCGAAAGCAGCAGCTGGGATCGAAGCCTAGTCCGGATCGCCCCAGTAATTCCTACGTCTTCAGTTATTTGTAATACCAACAGCCGAACCGGAGCTGCACCAAAACAGAACCAGACGTTAAGAATTTAAGACTTGTCGTTACAACTCCTAGGATGGTTGGTATTGCGAATGTGGTATATTTAGGATATTTTAGCCACGTATTTAAACAGAATCAGCTGTTAATTGGTATTTCGTATTCGTTTCGGCATCAGATCTGCCTACGAAAAATTATCAGTATTGGTCAATGAAGGTATTATTGGTGCACATTTTACGGAAGCCCATACTATACCCTAAAAATCGGAATTTTGTGGAGCTTGAGCACAAGTTTTAACCAATTTGGGAGCAAATTAATATTTTAGATTACCATTTAGTAAAAAATGTCCCTGCAAAAATTATCAACATTATCCCATGTTTCCGGGTAGCTCCCATATAATGGGTAACCCCCATTATTCGCTATTGTGGGGGTTTTGGGCACGTGTTTTAACCGAATTGCCTGTCACTTGATTTTTCAGTGGGTCTCACTTTTCTTTATACTAAACATCACTTTCACTTATTAGGGAATTAGCCATATAACGGTACATCCCAAATGCCGGTATTTTGGGGAGCTTGGACACGTGCTTCAGCCAAATTAATTGTAACTTTATATTTTGAATTCACAATGAGTAGAAAATATACCCATCAAAAACTTTTCGGTATTTTTAAGATTTAGCTACAAAGAAGGCTGACTTATATAGAAATTTGTGGGGTGTTATGATATAACTTCATATAAAAGTTCCGCTTCTTTTTCAGTAATAATAAATTTTCATTGGAGTGGCTTAAAACCAGTGAGCGGAGCAGTATAGTCGGACGGGGCAGACCATACGATACTCTTCTCAACTACCACGGAACTCCAATTTTCTGCGGATGTTTATTCTGTGCCTGGGCAATATTTCGTGATATTTGCACACTCTTGCCCGATTTGAGGTCAACAACATCATTTTCTTACACTGACATATTTTCCGAATATTTGCTAATATTCAGTAAAGCCCTTCTAATTACTTGTCCAGATTCCCTTCACCGTGGGTTGTGTTGTGATGTTCGGCTTTCAATTGTGGCCTACAGATCGACTCGAAAAAACACAAAAATTAAGTTTTCGGTCCACTTTATCCCAATATTATAAGGGCTATATTTCCTCCCTCTACTGGGTTACTAATACGTAAGCACCTGTAAATATTTAGGTATAACTCCCACATCTACATATGACAATATAATTGGTATCAATTTAAAGGTCAGGCACTGCTCTTGGATATACTATCAACTTCTCGGGTCTATATCCTTCAGGAGTAAATATATACGCTATAGAATATAAAATTTTGTAATTTTTCACACAAAAATCAGTGTCTATTTGACCCTCTAACTATTGACCGATCTTTATCAACACATGCATGCTTATTCTTTGGCGTGCATGCTTATTCTTTGACCCCCTTCTTCATGTAAAAATTCGGGATATTCGGGCCAAATTTGCGGCCTCTGGAGCGATCAGACAATCAGACAAAAATAAAGTTTTTGGTTCATTACATCCCCTATATATTAACCGATCTTTAACGACAACAATGGGGGTTTCATTGGCCAGAACCCATCCTATATGCAAAATTTCGTGAAGATTGATTCATAACTGTGGCCTGTATCGTGTTTACAAATTATAATGGACAAACGGACGGACACACATGTCTAGATTGACTCAGCTAGTCGAGATATTACCAAAAGGTGGGTCTAGGACCAATATTTCGCGGCGTTACAAACTCTTGGGGCTGCACAAAGCTATAATACACTGAAAACATAGTTATGTAGGGTAAAAACCCAACCCATGGACCCAATATACATGTCCCGAATTCTGAACGCACCCCACGTGGTGGGAGTCTATAAAGTTCGGCCTTTTTTTAAATATGTTTTTTTTTAATATTAAGCGAATTGTATGTTCGATTGTAATACTTTTAATAACCTAGATCAAATCCAAAGACGAGACCCATCGTTCAACTCCCTTGGTACCTCCAATAAAATAAACAAAATCCTGTGCATAATTCCGTAGACTACCGCAAACTATAGGCTGATGGGCCATGCCACTCCTACAGCTTCCAATATATTAACTTACTACTGTATTGGTCTGAATATATTGATGTAGGTTATAATATTATAATTTTAAATTCATACACTACTATGCATACCATGCAATAAAAATTAACAATTTAGTTGCCACTTGTCGCAGAATCAAAAATTGTTTAACAAGGAACGCCACACATCATTATTTGCGGATTAGATGGTTCCACAATATGCCATCGCAGTGTGATTCAAGTGCATATTCTTTTGTTACCGTTTCAGTTTTGCTGCTGGCCAATTTCCTCGCTAACTGTGAGAATAATGGGCAAATGTGCACATTTTTATTTTCGTATTCGTGATACTTATTAATAAAATCTTGCAAATTAAATATGAATATGAATGATTTTATTAATGAAATTACCCCAGGTTGAAGCGAATGGGTGGGTGTGGGCGGTGTATTGCTTTAACGGTATTACCAACAAATTTTCGCAATAAGCCAAATGCACTAACAAGAATGGCACAAATTGTTTATTATATTTTTGTTGGGTCTGTTTGTTTGTCTGTCTGTCGGTCGGTATTATTGTTGTGGCTATGAATGTTGATGCATTCACTGTAAACAAGCAGATAATTGACAGACAATGAATGTTCACAGTCGTTCTGACTGTGAGATCGCAGATTACTCAAATGCAGAGATCTGGTAACTGGCAATCATCGTCTTACTCACGCATTCGCAATGCAGGAGCAGTCAATTGTCTTATTATTCGCTAA
>NW_026877492.1:0-21933 GCF_032173495.1 Musca vetustissima
TGCACATTGTATTCAAGTAGAAATGGCCCACTTTGACAGTTAATCAAGACATCAGCTGCGCTAAATGGACTACCTATTCATTGTGCCATGGTCTCGACCATCTATAAAATTTTTCTACTTGAATTCGATGTGCAATGTTGCCAACCATGTGAAATATTATATGGAACAAATTAGCGGACTTCAGGCTTGACATATTGGATCTCATGCATAAAACCGAGTAAAAGCGATGAGTTGAGTCAAGTAAGCAATTGCTCGTAAGTTGAGTAAGATCGAACAGCAACAGCATTTGCTCAATTTCAAATGCATAAAAATGAGTTCAAACCAAATGCAATTACATGAGCAAATTGAGATCAAACTTCTAATTGTTAATGAAGTGCTAACATGTCGTCAAGTGGAAGTGAATTAGAAGTTGTAGTAAATACTAATAATAAATTAGAAACTGACGATATATATATATATATGTATATATATATATATATATATATACATTTTTAGTACTAAAAATTAAAGAAAATAAATATTTACTTGAAAAAAGTCAGTTACCAAGCATTACAAATAAGAAAAAATCAATAACTCCATTTGCAAATGGAAAGCAATAATTTGCTTGCCATTTCATTTGCCCATCTTTTATTTGATCTGCAGCTTTCGCGAATTTTATCCACTCGCTTGCTTTGGGACAGTGTTGGGCAAAATTAAATTGAGAGCAAGTGTGTGCGAGCGTAGCAGAGAATTCACCATTAAAAACGACTGAGGTAAAGATAAAGAAAGAGAAAATGTGTTTACCCATCGACCCTCAGTTACGGTAGCGTATATGGGTAAGCATGCCTGCTTTGGGAGATATAAGTTTTGCAACATCCGCAATTGTTCGCGACACAGTTGATTGGTGTACTCTAATGTCTGTCATTTTGGAATCCAGAATCTTATATAGAGTCGAATTTTATCAATGTTGCTGAGGGCACCAACACGCCTTACTTCTGGCACCTCAAAAAAATAATTCGCTATACAGTTTATGTATTTATCATTTTTTTATTATTTATATAAGAAATAATAATAATTAAGATTACAAACCTGTATAAAGTTTTATCCTCGCTTGCTAAATTTGTCTCACGCTGTTGATAACATTTTTTATTTATTTGTTGTACAAAATATTCAACCATGATTTCTTCTTAGTGTACGCGAGTCAACTAAAAGGCATGCTCAACAATAGTTAAGCAAGAGCTCACAAAAGTAAGCGAAATCTTGTTTTTATGCATAAGGAAATGAGAACAATCTCATCCAACTTCGATTTCTAAGTTCAAACTGAGCAAGAAGAGATCAAACGTGAGCAGTGAGTAAAAGCAAATACATCAGATTTTATTATGCATACGACAAGCACCAGTACTGAAGAGAAAAAATCGAGTCCGAGCTCAAGCTCACGTTTTATGCATGAGACCCATTTTGTTGACTTCTTTAATTGTCAAAGAATGAAGGAGAACGGTGTCCAAAATTAAGTTTTACTCTGATATACCTTTATAAATTAAATCCTCGCCGGCAAAATCTTCCAATTGATCAGATCTACATGTGTGATGAGATATAACAACATATTATTATAATAGCCAAATGCGGAAATACAATTTTAAATTGTTTTTTTTTCTTTTCTCCACTAATATTCAATGTGGAGGAATATTCATGGTGGAGGAAACTTTTGCTTGTCGGTGTATTTCTTAAATCTGAAGCCTAAAAGTATGCTATAAAATCGAATAGGATTATAAATAAAGTTACCAACATCTACATAGTTAAGTTTTTTTCACATGGATTTTTTGAAGTTTTGACATTTAAAATTAGCTTCGGGGGAAAATATTTGCGCCATGACAGTTTATTCCATTAAAAAAAAATAAACAGTTTTTTCCAGTAAAAAAACGGTAGCTTCAAACAAAAAAAAACTGTCATTGCACGAATTTGTTTAAATAGTTCAATATATTTGTTTGAAAACTTTTTCAGTTTACTGATGGTCTGCTCCAGTACTTTTTTAATAGTAAATCTAGTAAAAGGAAACATTTCAAAATTGCTCTCAGAGTACAAAATAATTTGAAAAGTTTGGGAACGCAAATCTAGTAAATATGCCATAATTAGATGGCAATACTTCAAAATCAACATAACAGCCAATCGGAAGTTGGCATTCCTGTTTACCATTTTTACTCGACCAAATTTATCGAGTAAAAAGTTTACAAAGAGAACGCCATTTTGTTTTGGGCTCTCTTAAATTTGTCAATGTCAATGATTTACCAGTTTTGTGGATTGAGGAACGGTTTTCGTGTAAAAAGTTGCAAAACATGTAAAATAAGTAGATTCTTTTAGGTTCTGGAACGGAACTGTTATAGTACGTTTACATTTAACCGGATTTCGTTAACCCAGTAGGTTTCAATTGTCAATTTCTTTTCATATATGCCAAATAAATCCTCATAAAGTAGGTTAACCCAGTAAAAAGTTCTAATGTATATTGCGTTTTATGAACCTTATATCAGTGATGTAAACAGTGTAATCTATAGTAAATAATGAAACATTTGTTGAAGGTCCGGAAGATATAAAATTTACGATCGAATATGACTAGGACAAAGAAGGCCATAAGGTCCTTTATTAAAAAACGTTATGATGTTTTTGCTAGAATATATGGTCTCTTTTAAAGAGGACTACATATTCTTCTTCTATTCTATATAAGAAATTCATTTTATAGCCCATGCGTATGACAACATTGGTACCATGGATAAAAACACAAATTGAACTATTGTTAGGACCACAAAATTATAATTAAAGGAATCTAAATAACAGTGATTACCCGATTTTTTATTCAAGCCTTGCCAACCTAAATATTTCTTCTATGGTACAATTCATGATGCAATAATAAGGTGATGTATCACAACAAAAACCTTTGTTTTTGTCTCGGCCATTTGTCAAATTTTCCTTATAATATTTCACATGGTTGGCAACATTGCACATCGAATTCAAGTAGAAGTTACGCACTTTGACAGTTAATCGAGACATCAGCTGCGCTAAATGGACTACCTATTTATTGTGCTATCGTCAGTTGTTTTCTCTAATCCCAGCAAATCTGAGAAACACCTGATATCCAGATGGTTGACCTAATTAATATGCCATGAATTCGATATACAATGTTGCCAAACATGACAAATGTTACAAGATAAAATTTGACAGATAATCGAATAAAAACAGACATTTTTATTTTGATATATCACCTTATTATTGCATCATTATTATTTATTGTTTATACCAGTATCATGAAACAATAATAAGATAATGTATCAAAAGAAAAATATTTGTTTTTCTACCGACCATCTGTCAAATTGTTTCTAGTAATATTTCAAATGGTTGGCAACATTGCACATAGAATTCAAGTAGAAACTACGCACTTTGACAGTTAACCGAATAGTGCGCTAAATGGACTACTTATTTATTGTACAATGATCAGTAAGTATATGGGGAATACAATTACATCTAACATGTTTTATGACAAATCATTATTTAATTGCGATTTTAAGTTGTAATTTCCTTTGTATATATGTATGTAAAATAAATAACGATTTTAGAGTTTAGTTAATCGATTTGAGGTCAATCTAGGTTTGTTTATATTTCTGAATATTAATTTGTGTCACCTAATTACAAATGATAATTACTACAATTATATCTAGGGATCTAGATAATTAATGAGATACGTGATTATGTCATTTTTACACTGGTATAATAAAGAACACTATATTTTTACATTATAAAATACTTGTTGTTATTTTGCAATTATCCATAAAAAGTTAATTTATGTTAATTCTTGCCATTTTAAAATGGAATTGACAATTTAGATCCACCGGATTTAAAAAAAAACGGTACTATGTAAACATACTATAATAATATTATTACTTATGGTGTTTCTACACGATAAGTATTTTACATATGTGCTGTCACTTTTTTACATATGGAAATCGAACTCGTCATGTGAAACATACGGAAATTTCAAAGTGTCAAAACGATATGCAATTACATATGTATTTTTTCCGAATAGGACGCGCTCTATTTTCCTATGCGAAACATAAGGAAATCAGCTGTTTGAATGAAACACAATTGCAATTCAAAAAAAAAAAGGATGAAAAGGCAACAATTACAAATTATTATTTCGTTTGTAGGTGTTTAATAAAAAAAGAAAAAATAAAAGTGTTTTTTGGTTTATAGGTTATGTCATATGTAAAATACATTTGCCGATTTGAACACAAAAATAAATGTTTTGTGTACACTGCTAATTTTGACACACATAAGAAACTACATATGGATGAAATAAGTGACAGCACATATGTAAAATACATATCGTGTAAAAACACCATTATTGATTAATCTAAATCGGGCATTAAACATTGGATCTTTCTTGCACTCATGGCACAATAAATAGGTAACTGGCAAAGTGCGTAATTTTTACTTGAATTCGATGGGCAATGTTGCCAACCATGTGAAATATTATAAGGAAAAAATTGACAGATGTTCGAGACAAAAACAAAGGATTTTGTTTTGATACATCACCTTATTATTGCATCATAATTGCACTATTGGAAAATCGGACGAAATTTTGTATGTCAATATGAATGTTTCTTTATCTTTGCCCCATGAGCTTCCTGTCAGGTATTTTAGACAGTATTTTACTATACTAGCGTTGATCAATTCTGGACAAAGAATAATACATTATGTGACATATTTTAATACCCTACACAACTATGTTGTCAGGGTATTATAGCATTGTGCAGTCCCAAGAGTTTGTGAATATTGGTCCTAGGCCCAACTTCAAGTATACCGATCGTCATATATCGGCTAGCTAAGTCATTAGACATGTGTGTCCGTCCGTCTGTCCATTATAATTTGTAAACACGATACAGGCCACAATTATGGACCAATCTTCACGAAATTTTGCATGTACGATGGGTTCGGCCCAATGAAGACCCCTATTGTTTTTGGTTAATATTTAGGGGATGAAATGGACCAAATACTTAAATTTTGTCGGTTTTTCTGGTCGCTCCAGAGGCCGCAATTCTGGCCCAAACCTCTCGAATTTTTACATGGAGAAGGGGACCAAAGAATAAGCATGCCTGTTTTAATAAAGATCGGTCAATATTTAGCGGGTCAAATGGACCCTAACTTTTGTGTGAAAAATGACAAAATTTGTTTTCTATAGCGTTGATAGTATATCCGAGAGGAGTGGTTGGCCTTTAAATTGATACCAATTATATTGTCGTATGTACTCGGATGTGGGAGTTACACGTAAATATTTACAGGTGCGTACGTATTAAAATATTATTTAATAAACCATTACCACAGTAGAGGGCGGAAATATAGCGCTGATCGCTTTGAAATGTTCCTTGAGGTTCCAGTTGTGTCAAGGACAAAGCCAATAATTTTCGCTGATGATCACATAACAAAATTGGGATGAAGTGACCGAAAAATATTTTTTTTAATTTTCAAGGCGATTTATAGGCCACAAGCCGAACATCACAACACAACCCAAGGTGAAGGAAATTTGGATAAGTAATTAGCAGGGCTGTACTGAATATTAGAAAAATATGTCAGTGTAAGGAAGAGGTGCTGTTGATCTCTAATCGGTCAAAAGAGTGTAAATATCACGATAGCCCAGGCTCGAAATAAATATCCGCAGAAAGATGGAGTTACGTGGTAGTTGTGTAGTTTATCGTATAGTCGGCGCCGTCCGACTATACTGCTCCGCTCACTGGTTTAAAATTAATGTTCTAAAAGTAAATGTAATGTTCTAAAAGTATTTATTATCTAAATTTTATTATAAAACTTTTTTCCCACATAATAATAATATCACAAACTTAAGTTTAACTATATCTCCTTTGTAAATATTTCAAATAACGATAAAGACGATTTCGTGTCAAAAATTCCATGGTCGAAAAACGACATTTCAAAATCAC
Source organism: Musca vetustissima (assembly GCF_032173495.1). NCBI lineage: Eukaryota > Metazoa > Arthropoda > Insecta > Diptera > Muscidae > Musca > Musca vetustissima. The sequence goes on from NW_026877492.1 coordinate 5,961, forward strand.
CCAAGCCAACAGAGTAAACAATAAATAAAAACCCAATAAAAATAATATCGAACTTAAATAATTTGCATTCAAATTCCCGGTTAATTTCATAATAAAATAGGGTTTCTTATTCGCACAAAATATATACTTTTCGGGACAAGGTAAATCGGCACGATTATAACCGAACAGTGTTATCATTAGGCCCTCGACTGAGTGACGCATAAAACTGGTGTACATCAAAAATGTTTCCAGGGGATGAAAGTGCGGACGATCAACGGCATAATTGGCAAACATTATCCAAATGGCACACATATTTGGACCCATAAATAGGGCATTCTGAAAAAAAAACATACTTATCATTTATTTTTTTTTTAATATTGATCTAAAGTTTTACCAATAATCTTAGCCTGGATCCCACTAAAATACCAAAACTGGAACCTGTCAATGATGTGAGCAGTGTAATGCCAATAAATAGCAAATACCGAAACATCTGTCTTGGTTGACCACTCAGAAAATACATAATCGTTGATCCCAGCACTGAAGAGAAGGTCCACATGACAAATTGGCATGTCACCAGGGCCATAAAATAGCTACTGAGACGATACCATTGATTGAAATGTTCTCGCCGCAGATATAAAATTTCTTGTGGAACTGTAAATATATAAAACCAAATACAATACCAAAAAATTTAAATCTTTATACGGAGACGTTCATGAGACCTTCTATAAAGATCATGATCTTATTTGAGTAACAAATCACTTTCCGTTATATGACAAATATTTTTTGGGGTCACTTACCGTATGACAGCATTGGTGCCATAGATAAAAACACAAATTGAACTATTGTTAGGACCACAAAATTATAATTAAAGGAACCTAAATAACCGTGATTGCCGACTTGGCTGAATGCAATACCCATAATTGTAGACAGGAAGATATTTGTATACACCATAAGTTTCATATTAGTCTGAAAGAAAAAAAATTATATAAATTATTATACAACAAATGTGTATTATTATACATATATTACAAATGGGAATTTATGGTCTGAAAATCTCCCAAGAATTCCTAAGAAAATATTCTATAAAAATCCAAAATTTTCAGACTTGAAATTCTTCCTAAAATATTCTTGAAAAATCCACACTTGTCAACCTAAAATTCTTCAGAAAATATTCTTTAAAAATCCACGCTTGTCAAACCCAAAATTCTTCAGAAAATATTCTTTAAAAATCCACGCTTGTCAAACCCAAAATTCTTCCTAAAATATTCTTTAGAAATCCACACTTGCCAAAGCTAAAATTCTTCAGAAAATATTCTTGAAAAATCCACACTTGTCAAACCCAAAATTCTTCCTAAAATACTCTTTACAAATCCATGCTTGTCAAACCCAAAATTCTTCCTAAAATATTCTTTAAAAATCCACGCTTGTCAAACCCAAAATTCTTCCTAAAATATTCTTTAGAAATCCACACTTGCCAAAGCTACAATTCTTCCTAAAATATTCTTTAAAAATCCACTCTTGTCAAACCCAAAATTCTTCCTAAAATATTCTTTAAAAATTCACGCTTGTCAAATCTAAAATTCCTTAGAAAATATTCTTTAAAAATTCCACCCTTCTCAAACCTAAAATTCCTTGGAAAATATTCTGAAGAAATCCATGCTCTGCAAACCTAAAATTCCTTGGAAAATATTCTTGAAAAAATCCATGCTTTTCAAGCCTAAAATTCCTTAGAAAATATTCTTTAAATATTCCACGCTTGTCAAACCTAAAATTCTTTAGAAAATATTCTTTAAATATTCCACGCTTGTCAAACCTAAAATTCTTTAGAAAACATTCTTTAAGAAATCCACGCTTGTCAAACCTAAAATTCTTTAGAAAACATTCTTTAAGAAATCCACGCTTGTCAAACCTAAAACATTCTTTAAGAAATCCACGCTTGTCAAACCTAAAATTCTTTAGAAAACATTCTTTAAGAAATCCACGCTTGTCAAACCTAAAACATTCTTTAAGAAATCCACGCTTGTCAAACCTAAAACATTCTTTAAGAAATCCACGCTTGTCAAACCTAAAACATTCTTTAAGAAATCCACGCTTGTCAAACCTAAAACATTCTTTAAGAAATCCACGCTTGTCAAACCTAAAACATTCTTTAAGAAATCCACGATTGTCAAACCTAAAACATTCTTTAAGAAATCCACGCTTGTCAAACCTAAAATATTCGTTAGCAAACCACGCTTGTCAAACCTAAAATATTTTGAAGAAATCCACTCTTGTCAAACCTAAAATCTTTTGAAGAAATCCACGCTTGTCAAACCTAAAATATGTTGAAGAAATCCACGCTCGTCAAACCTAAAATAATCTTGAAGAAATGCACGCCTGTCAAACCTAAAATATTTTTTAGGAAATCTACGCTTGTCAAACCTAAAATTTTCTTTACGAAATCCACGCTTGTCAAACCTAAAATATTTATTAAAAATCCACGCTTGACAAAATTAAAATATTCTTTATAAATCCACGCTTGTCAAACCTAAAATATTCTTTAAGAAAACCACGCTTGTCAAACCCAAAATATTCTTTAAGAAATCCACGCTTGTCAAAACTAAAATATTTTTTTTTTTAAATCCTAGCTTTTGAAACCTAAAGTTCCTCTAAAAACTAATTAAATAATCCGATTTTGTCAGAACTAAATTTTTTTCAAAATTAAGGTTAGGTTAACACACCTTATCTCTCAGCATTTGTTGTAAATTCCGTTTAAATATTATGCAATATTCCGACCACCAAGTATTTTTCGCTTCCTTCGTTGTATTGAGATTCGTGTGATCAAAGGAGGATGTAACAAGGGTATTGCGTTCACTTGGACCACTGGAATGCCATTTGTGAACTTTTCCATTTTGAATTTCACTAACCATGGCATCATGATAGTCTCCATGGAAATTTGTGGCAACTTCAATAACTGAAATGAAAAAAAAAAATAATAATAAAAATCTAAATACAAAAATATTTTTAATAAAATGTTTCCTTTGTTCCTCAGTTATATGACTTCAACAATAACAACAATTTTCCGATACTTTTTTTTAATAGCTTATCACTTATTTATGAACTAAGGGACCTTGAATTGTGCAAACATAAGTATAATCTAATTCGGCGTAACACTTACTGTAATCAGCTGGATTGTGGGTAATCGGACATTGCAAATTGAAATTTTGCAAGTACGGAACTATGCCATCCACTGATCCCTGATAAATGCATTGGCCAGCTGACATAACATAGACCTTATCGAACATTTGGAAGAGTCTAGCCGATGGACAGTGGATTGAACAGATTATAGTGCGTCCCGCTGTGGCTAATCTCTTGAGTAATGTTATGCACTGAGTGGCAGAGAATTCATCGAGACCACTATAATAAAAACACAAAAAATAAGAAGAAAATACATTTGCAATTAATTTCCAAACTTACGTTGTGGGTTCATCGACAAACAGCACTGAGGGATTATTTAATAATTCCAGTGCAACACACAGCCGTTTTCTTTCACCACCCGAAATATTGGCAATCCTAGTATTGGATTTATCTTCGAGTAAAAATATTCTCAAATATTCATTGATAATTTGTTGTCGTTCTTGTGCTCTTTTATTGGAATCCATTTTAAATTTCGAAGCATACATTAGAGTCTCACCAATTGTAAACATTGGACTTATATAGTCTTCCTGGAGAATGTATCGTGAGTTTTTATGAAATTCGAGCAGATTTTGTGGCCTATCATTCACGCTAATGTTGCCAGATGTTTTTGAAAGTCTGTAAAATAATTAAAAAGGAAACATTTAAGAAATAGAATACAAAAGAATGCTCAGGACATGCTAAACAATGTGGGATATTTTTAATATGTCTTCATTATATAAAAAATAATCTTGAAGGACGCGTTTAGCCTTTATCGTGAAAATGTGCATTGTTTTGATTTAATTTCTGAATCGAAATATAAATTAAATCTACTCATTATCAACCATGGCACAATAAATAGGTAGTCCATATAGCGCAGCTGACAATTAGATTAACTGTCAAAGTGCAATGAATAGTCCATTTAGCGCAGCTTATGACTCGAATAACTGTCAAAGTGCGTAATTTATACTTGGATTCGATGTGCAATGTTGCCAACCATGTGAAATATGACTAGAAACAAATTGACAGATGGCGCAATAAATAAGTAGTCCATTTAGCGTAGCTGATGACTTGATTAACTGTCAAGGTGCGCAATATAAGCTTGAACCAGAACTAATAAGAGATGTCGGTATAGATTGTATTCCACCTAGCCAATATGAGGTCAGAGTATCAATTAATCGGCTGAAGAACAATAAAGCAGCAGGTGCCGATGGATTACCAGCCGAACTATTTAAGAAGGGTGCTAAGATGCTGGTCAGGAGCATACACCAGCTGATTAGTACAATTTGGCTAGAGGAATGCATGTCCCATGATTCAAATGATTGGAACCTCAGCATCCTGTGTTTCGTGCACAAAAAAGGAGACATGCCGATATGTGGCAACTATAGAGCAATAAGTCTCCTTCGCATCGCATATAAAGTGCTATCCAGCGTGCTGTGTGAACGACTGAAGTCAATGACATTGTTGGACCATAACAATCAGGACTGGCGAATCCACCATAGTCCAGCTTTGCACTCTGCGCCAAACCCTGGAAAAGACCCACGAACAACACATCGACACATTCCACCTTTTCGTCGATTAAAAATCCGCATTCGAAAGCCCTATCCGTTCAGAGGTGTTTAAAGCCATGTCTGCGTTCGGCATTCCTGCAAAATTATTACGGCTATGCCGGATAACTTTAATTGGCACAAGGTCAGCAGCGAAAGTTGGGAAGGACCTATCGAAGCCCTTTAATACCGAACGAAGATTCAGACAAGGTGACAGTTTGTCGTGGGATCTTTTTAATATACTGCCGGAAAATGTCATACGAGAGGCAAAGATGAACAGAAATTCCACTGTGTACACCAAACAACACAAGTTACTCGCCTACGCCGATGGCAACAATATAATGGGTCGAACATTGCGAGCAATAACAGCCATCTTTGAACAAATTGTAAAGGAATCTACCAAAGTGGGCCGGACAGTAAAAGGCGAAAAGACCAAGTTGATGGTGTCAACCCGCAAGACATCCACTAGACTCGGACCAACTGTGCAACTTGAGAACTACAGCTTCGAGGTAGTCAAAGATTTTATATACCTTAGTACCGCCATAAATAAAAACGAATGACATCAGTTTTGAAATTCAGAAATGAATAGTGTTGACCAACAAATGCTACTATGTTCTGAGTAAGCAATTCAAGAACAAAGGCACCTCTCGCCAGACAAAACTCACATTTTACAAGGCGCTGTACTACCCGTGCTGTTATATGAATCTGAAGCTTGGGTACTTACGCAAGCAGTTAAAGCAGCTCTTGCAGTGTTTGAGAGAACAAATTTCCGAAGGATCTATGAACCGATCTACGTTGAAGGTGAATATCGCTGTCGAATGAACCATGAGCTGTACTATCTATTCTCGGACATCGGCATTGTCCCACGTATCGATCTGCAGTGACTACTTGGGCTAGGTCAGATCTATGAACCGATCTACGTTGAAGGTGAATATCGCTGTCGAATGAACCATTAGCTGTACTATCTATTCTCGGACATCGGCATTGTCCCACGTATCGAGCTGCCGTGACTACTTGGGCTAGGTCATGCTGTGAGAATGGATGAGGATGCTTCAGCACAGAAGGCATATTAAAGCGATCTAACTGCTGGCTCATGCAGAAGGGGAAGGCCATGAATTAGATGGAAAAAACAAGTGGAAGAGAACATTTCGGAACATGGTCAAATTGGTTCAAATTGGAAGAGCTGTGCGCAAGACCGACGCGCCTGGAAATATTATTTTGAGCTCGGCTTGTGAAACAAATGTTATTTCACAAGCTGGCTAAGTAAGTATGTATATGTAAACAAATATCAGCTGACTGGCTTTATACCATTTCAATACTAGTCTAAACAGCTGGGATTTCGTACTTCGATTTATAAATTCAGTCGATTTAGAAGGCATAGCCATAAGATGCTTTATGCTACGTTTACATTGTATCGGATTTCGTTAACCCAGTAGGTGTGAATTGTCAATTCCGGTAAAAAGTTCTAATGTAAATTGCGTTTTAAATATATTATCCTTAAGACAATTAACGTGTCATGTTGTACTTGTTGCAAGATATATTTAATAAGGTAGCCGCATCGGCCCAGCTGTTGGTGCAAATAAATGTCAAAAATGTTGTTGTAATGTTGAACCAAAAAATTTAAAAACAAAATTATAAATGAAATTCTCCGAATTTCGAAGATCATTTTTGGCAATACTTTTATTAACATTTTCTACAAGAATTTGTGTAAAAAAATCTTGTCAATCTGTTTGTTTTGGCAAAATATTTTTGACATATCAAAATACAACAACCGATGTTTGTTGTAGAAATTCGCTGATGCGGCTACCTTATATATCTACCTTGACTTGTTGTAAATATGCATCATCTACGACATTTAATCATTGGTTATGGTCCATAGTTCAGAATGAAGCTTAATTTATTACAAAAAAGCGTTGGGCGCCATTGCCCGAGAAAACTTTATATTTCAATAAAATAACTTCTATGTATTAAGTGTTATTTATAGACAAGTTTGAGATGATTTTTTTATTGTTAAAGTTAATTGCATCATATTACCAAAACAGTAGAGTGTTTAGTTTCAATTTCAATTGAAACTGAACTTTGATTGTTATTATTATTTGGTTTTTAATTACATTTGGATGTTATAGGAATTTCAATTGCTGTCTCATTAGAGCTGTCAAGAGAGCACGCTAAAATGTCAAGACAAACAGCTGCAACAACAACAATAACAAACAATAGACAAATGTTGCTATAAAAGGTATTATTAAATTTTTTGCTGTTGCTCTGTTGCTAATAGATGACTGGGCAAGTTCATAACCTGTGGATACCATAAGTAGTAAACACGGGTCGGATATTGTACACTATTGTCGGTATTACTTTAGAAAAAATGTTGAAAAAATTATGGAAACAAGTTTGAGATCTGCAGCAATATTAAAGTTACAGAACTCAAAGGATAACAATTTCGAATAGACAATTTAGACAGTTTTGCAAATCAAATTTAGAATTAAATTGAGGTTATGCATGTTATCACGGTAAGACTACGTTTAGACTTGCGAAATCCACTCGATTTCAAATATCAATTCCCTAGCGTATACGTCAAATATAATCCACTGGATTTGTGAGCATGATTAAGGTGAGGTATACGCTATTGAATTGGCGTTTGAGATCGAGTTGATTTAGTAGTCTAAACTCGCTCTAAAAGCTATAGTCTGAATGCATTTTATAAAATGCAGTTGATCTAAATTGTAGAGAGTGTTAAATCAGCATAATGTTCTAATGTAAATTCCGTTTTAGGAATGGTTCCTCGATTTACAAATGGAGTTGATTTGGAAAACTAAATTGTTTTCTAAATATGTTCGTAATTTTTGTTATTTGAATTTTGCCTTGTAAGGGCAGTGATCATTTGAAAGTAATTTTTAATAGGTTATTTATACTCTTTCGAGTCGAGCTTGATGATCTAAATTTTGCAATGAAAAGGAAAGCCAGGAGAAGAACCTACGTACCCAGCATTATGCGACGCGTTTCGCCGTTGGTTAAGCGGCTCATCAGGCATATTGGCCTTTGTGGCTTTACAAAGGTCGTACTTTGATAACTTGTATTTATTCCGCCCTGATGCAAAACTTGCATATGCGAATTAAATTCAAACTTTGTCAAAGTTCGACATTTGTCTTCATTCTAGTAACAGTCCTTTTTAAAGCAGTTTTTAGTTGTAGCGATGGATAGTTAAACCACACACCTGCAATTGCTTCCATGGTATACACATGCTTTTGCGCAGCCGCTTTGGAAGTGTGTTGATGGCTCAAAACGTTAAATGGTCTGGCAACATTTGTGTTGCTCCGAGGACCTAGGTTCGTAATCTCTTAAACTGCATATACATTAGAACTTTTTACCGGGTTAACCCATGGTACAATTATACAGGGTAGAACGGCATATACATTCGAACTTTTCTATGAGGATTTATTTGACATATATGCAAAGGAATTGACAATTGAAACCCACTGGGTTAAAGAAATCTGACTAAATGCAAACGTACTATGTGTCACAAATGTAAAAAACGTAGATTCTTTCAGGTTATGGAACAGACCATGGCACAATAAATAGGTAGACAATTTACCGCAGCTGATGTCTCGATTAATTGTCAAAGGCGTAATTTCTACTTGAATTCGATGTGCAATGTTGCCAATTTATTGTTGCATCGTGGAACAGACCTTAGCTAAAAATATACCATTACTATTCATTGCATACACATTGTTGGTTATAGTTTCAAGTGTCCCTTTTTATGCTGTTTTGTTTCAAAACTCCTTTTTTTGATTTATGTTTAAATGTAAATTTATCATTTAAACAGACATACATCAATCAGTCTCCTATGTCAGAATAAAATTATCAATAAAAATATGAAATGTAGTTCGTTGTGGTACATGCGTAAAAACGACCTATGATCGTTGTCATTATTAATTGACTCTGTTTTTTCGAGTGTACTATCAAATGCATACAAATATACAATGTGACGACAAGACCATTAATTATTGAACGCTCAATTAAAAGTAACATTCAATTATATGTAAATATTTGCATATATTATATTTTTATTGAAAACTGCAAATGAAAAAATTATGGTAAAATCAACACATTGATTATATATTTTATACGAGTATAATAAGGGTCTGAACACGTATCTCGTTTTTGCATCTAACCGCCTAGATAATTAGCATTTTGAACTTGGTGACACAAATTAATCTTCACAAAAAACAGGTGCAAACGACTTTAATTAGATCGGAACGACATATTTAATACCCTGCTCCATACTACAATAAATACATACATGGTCCATACTACAATAAATACATACATGGTGAATAACAAAAAATCGACTATGTAGGTAGTGGCTTATTCTGTCAAATATAAACAAAACATACGCAACAAGTGGTAGTGTTTAGTTTAAAAATTTCCACATAATTTTTCCGCATAATTAAAAAAGCGAAAAATGAAATATGATTTATTTTATGCATAAAATCCTAATGCAAAGCTAAGGTGATATATCAAACCAAAAACATTTGTTTTTTACCCTATCATCTGTCAAATTTTATCTAGTAATATTTTTCATGTTTGGCAATATTGCACATCACATTGACAGTTAATCCAATTGTCAGATGGGCTACCTATTTGAATTTAATTTGGTTTTAAAATAGTAATGTATTTGAAATTATATCGAATTATCATATAATGTCGAGTAAATCAAGATATTTTATATGGTAAATCGAGGTAAATTCAGTTCGATTTTGTAATTAAATCGAGATAAAGTGAATTATCACCGTAAAGGCTAAACCCGCCATTTTGTTGTCTGTTCAACGTAAATTTTCGACATTTACCGACTAATGCAAAATGGATTAAAAATGTGAGTTTTATAAGAATTTTTGTCATTTGGGTAATTTAGGCTTTGTGATAATAAAACAAGTAATTATGAGGAAAATCGAAAGTCGACTCCTTAAAGGGCTAAACAGAATGTTCGCTTTGAGCGTTTTTTGTTATCGCGTTAACGCACGCAAAAAGTTAAAATATATTAACTCCGAAGCGCAGCGCACAACAAATTCGAGCGTTTGTGTTATCGTTTCCTTGTGGTTGTTGTATTTTCGATAACACATAACGCAACGGATGGCTCGACGCGAGCATTCTGCTTAGCCCTTAAAAGTCGAAAGTCGATTCCCTTAAAGATCACTTTGACTTTTCCATGGCACAATGAATAGATAGTCCATTTAGCGCAGCTGATGTCTTGATTAACTGTCAAAGTGGGTAATTTCTACTTGAATTCCATGTGCAGTGTTGCCAACCTTTTGAAATATTATATGGAAAAATTTGACAGATAATCGAGACAAAAACAAAGGTTTTTGTTGTGATACATCAACTTATTATTGCATCATGACTTTACTTGAATACGATGTGCAGTGTTGCCAACCATTTGAAATATTATAAGGAAACATTTGACAGATAATCGAGACAAAAACAAATGTTTTTTATAGATCACCTTATTATTGAATCATGGACTTTTCAATACAAAAATTCGATTAATTGAAAGTCGATAATATAATATAAAATTGATAATCAGCTGTTATTTGTTTACGTAAAGCGTTTGAGGTGTTGGTAGTTTTACAACATGGCACAATGAATAGGTAGTCCATTTAGAGCAGCTGATGTCTTGATTAACTGCCAAAGTGCGTAATTTCTACTTGAATTCGATGTGCAATGTTGCCAATCATGTGAAATTTGATATGAAAAAATTGACAGATGATCGAGACAAAAACAAAGGTTTTTGTTGTGATACATCACCTTATTATTGCATCATGATTTGACCTATACGCTATGAAATTGGCATTTGAGATCGAGTGGATTTCGTAAATCTAAACGCACTTTAATACTCATTATAATTAAACAAATAATAACTTTTCAACTAATGGCATTTTTTGTTGGCCACTATTTTGAATTATAAGCGTTGCCTTTTTGGTAAGGAAATTTTTGCAAAAACAGTGTTGTATTTGAAATAATCTCGAAATAGCATAGAATTTCAAGCAAAATGAAATATTGAACGGATTTGTATTGCAAATCGAGGCAAATTCCATTCAAGCTATAGTCTAAACACACCATTAAATAGAATTTTCAAAAAAATAGATTATCGAACAGACCTATTGCCTATTTTATATTTGCATACAAAAGATTTAATAACTGGTTTCAAATACATACGAAATTATGTGAATTTCATTGTAATTTAATGCCGTTAAGTATATCATTTACAATACTCAAATCATTTGGGTTTTGGTTTTATTACTTATTTCAGAATTATTTCAATAATAATATATACTTACCTATAACCGGCTAATAGATTTAACAATGTTGTTTTACCACATCCCGATGGACCCATTATTGCTGATAATTCGCCGGCACGAAATTCACCGCTGACATTTTTCAATATCGGCTTGGAAACTGTCAATTGAAGAAAAAAATAGTCTATGAAAGATTTTTAAACACTTTGCAAAAGTTCAGCAATTTGTTGTCACAGTAAGGGTACAATATATAACGGCATTTACATTAGAACTGTTTTAAATGGTTAAGGTACGTTTAGATTGACGAAATCCACTCGATCTCAAATGTCAGTTCCGTTGCTTATACGTCAAATATAATTCACTGGATTTGTGAACAGGATTAACGTGACATATACGCAATGGAATTCACATTTGAGATCGAGTGGATTTTGTAGCCTTAACTAACTTTACAAGGATTTATTTGGCATATATTCTAAGGAATTGACAATTTAAACTAAATCCGGTATAATGTAAACGTGCTATAAAATATATATTCATTTTCAAAATAAATGTATTCGAATATTCAAAATATCTTTATATATTATTATTCATGGGTCAGTTAAAAATAAATCATTTGAATTTATTTATTGTGATAAGAGGTGTACAGTAATGTCGTGAGGTAGGTCGAACATCCAAAAAACCAATCAATATATTTTTAATGCAATCGCAAACCAAACAATTTACACAATTTTAAAATTTAGTATCACAACAGCTGCTTAACAGTATTTGTGAAATTTAGCAATTTTCCGCTCATTTTTTATAGATTTTTTTTAAAATAAATATTTTATAGTAAACATTTTACATATACATTTAAAAAATCGATTTGTCTTTAGCATAATTATATAATTAATGAACAATTAGCTTTCTTCATACTTGGCACTTCATATGTAACATTTGTAAATTTAATATTTACACCGGCATTTTGTGGAATTTTACGAAATATTTCACTTTCACGCTCACTTGGCGTCAAAAGTTCCACAGCTTTATGTTCATTTATATCGTTCTTTGTTTTCTTCATATTTTTTTTACTTATTTTGTAATTATGTATATTTGAGGTATTTGTTTCCTTTTTATTTATTTTTTTCTAAATTCAATGCCGCGCCGCCGTCAAGTTTACACGCTGTCCCCTGGTCTAGTATAAACTGAATACGATTAATCGCATTCAATTCCCAACTGGCCATTTGTCGCGTGAATTAATAAAACAAAATAAAATAAAACTGCATGTTTCAATTCTAAATAAAACCAAACCAACGAACGAACCCACATTCTCAGCAAAAAAACGAAAAGAAAACAATTACAAACAACGTCAGTCTGTTCCTAGCCGCATGTCTCGATCGAATAGAATTGTCATCCAGTCATCAAATGCATACTCTCTTATCTCGCAAGTTCTCAACAAAATAATACAATACTCGTATGTGCAAATAAAAACAATTCTCTGATTTAGCAATACAGCAAAAATATATCTATGTGGCTATATATTTGTGTATGTAGTAGGAGTAGTTAGCTATCAGTACACTGATTGACAAAAGTATGTATACACTTATAATTACATTAAGTGTGTTTGATCAATTATTTATGTGACATGTTCCGAGAGTTTTTGAATTCCCATACTTTTTTAAATTCCCATGTTGTGCAAAATGGTGTGCTCAATTTCGAGCGAAAGTGCGGCTCGAAAGCATAGCTGTGTTCAATATGTTGCGAAATGTGTCCAATAAAAAAACATATGTTTCATTGGAATTTGCAATTTGTTTAACAACAAAATTAAGAAAAAAATATGCCTGCTGGCTTATTAATTGCCCTGGTTTCTACCAGAAAAAGTCTAATGATACTGGAACGTGTTAAAATAAGCATTTATGGATATTTTGAGAGAAGTTGGTCCTTTCATACACAAGGGTACCATTCCCGAAAGCCTGCAGCTAGCAGCTACCTTAAGATTCCTGGCTGTTGGTGGATTTCAGAGGGTAGTGGCAAATGATTTATATACAATAGAAATATTTGATTAGTATACTTTTTATTTTATACTTTTTTAACTTTTTCTATAGTATTCATATTTATTTATTATTTTCATTATTTTTCCATGAAAAAAAGTATCAAATTTTTCTTATTCTTTAATCTTCTTTCATTAGGTGGATTACCTCCATTTTTAGGATTCCTTCCAAAAATATTTGTGATCCAGTCACTAACTATAAATAATCAATTATTTTTATTGACTTTTTTAGTAATAATGACTTTAATTACTTTATATTTTTATATACAAACTGTGGACAGCTGCAGACCAGGAGGAGCCCTTTTTTTATTTTCTTTAATTTTACTATAAAAACTAATGTAAATACAGTATTTTTAAATAAATATTGTAAAAACACGTTAAATATTACTTCAGCGTTCTTTTTCAACTTGTACGTGCTCAGAAAAACACGTACGATCTCATTTCGTTTTCAATCCACAAGGCTATATGTGCTCGAATTATATTCCCAATATTTTTTTGGGAATTCGGAATGGAGCACACCAAATTTGGGAAAATGTTTCACATTCGAGCAAATGCAGCACATGGGCGATTATTCCGTTTACGCAAAATTCCAGTAAAAGAAGAGTTGGAGTATGTTCAGACTACTAAAACCACTCGATCTCAAATGTCAATAACGACACCTTAATTATGTTCACAAATCCAGTGGATGATATTTGACGTATACGTTATGGAATTGACATTTGAGATCGAGTGGATTTCGTAAATCTAAATGCAGAATAAATTGTGAGAGGTGATTTGATAGTTGTGTTAATGAATATCTACTTATTCTTATCAGGAAGATTTAGATTTTGTAGTGCCATCAGCTGTTCTCTGGTCATATGTTTATTTTTTCATTCCCTTCAGACTACAACTTTTATCGTGATAAAGTGCATTATCACGATTTAATGGTTAAATCGAGCTCACATTAACCGTCATGTATCAATGTTTTTATACATCTTTTACCTAATTTGGAGCTATTCCTATCACAATCATGAAAATATTGATTGAAAAATTGCGACAGAAATTCTGAAACCAGTAAAATGTGTATGTATGTATACGTAAACAAATAACAGCTGACAAATCAAATTTATATCATTTTAATAGTCTAAACAGCTAGGATTTTGTACCTTGGTTAACAAATAGAGAGTCTAAACAAAATGGCGTTCTCTTTGTAAACTTTTTCCACAAGAAATTTGGCCGAGTAAAAATGGTAAAACGGAATGCAAACTTCTGATTGCCAAATAATTTAGGCGTATTTACTAGATTTGCGTTTCAGAACTTTATTTAAATTATTATGTACTTTGCACGATGCAATAATAAGGTGATGTATCAAAATAAAAATCTTTGTTTTTGTCTCGATCTTCTGTCAAAATTTTCCTTATAATATTTCACATGGTTGGCAACATTGCACATCGAATTCAAGTAGAAATTACCCACTTTGACAGTTAATCGAGACATCAGCAGCTCCATGATGCAATAATAAGGTGATGTATACCAACAAAAACCTTTGTTTTTGTCTCGATTATCTGTCAAATTGTTCCATATAATATTTCAAATGGTTGGCAACACTGCACATGGAATTCAAGTAGAAATTACCCACTTTGACAGTTAATCAAGACATCAGCTGCGCTAAATGTGCCCTGAGCAGCTCTAAATGGACTACCTATCCCAGTGGGAAAAAGTAATCGATGGTAAACTAACGGGTAATGCACAGCCACTATGATTTATTGATTACAGTATGCATTATCCGTAACACGCTGCATGTCCTACGAAAATAATATATTCCTCTATACTATCCATATAATGCATAATGTAATCGATGAGTGATAATATATTATTTTATTCGTCCTTAGTAATATATAAAGTAATTTATTGTCCCGATTTCATTAAAAAATGTGTTGGCTTTAAATGAAACACAATTGTCGTAAGTCACTCGAATTCGTTAGTTTAGAATTTTACAAAAACAGGCTGTTAAACAATAAAAATCAAGATAGAAATGAAAAATTACATTGCCTTATCGATTAGGTAATTGGTATTAAATTTTTGTCTATTGAAATTACCTTCTCATTACCTTTGGGATACATTATATAATGTATCTTCTTTAATAATTCAACTTTTTGTTTAATTAAATTCTTTTCTCGATTATTACGGATACATAATATAATGTAATGATTATAATGTATTACTAAATCGATTCTCAATGTGATACGTTCTCACTTTTCCCACTGGGTATTTATTGTGTCATGGTACTTTGAGAGCGATTTTGAAATGTTTCTCTCTTACTAGCTTTACTATTAAAATAGTACCGGAACATACCATTTGTTAGTAATATACATAAATACAAGGTGTAAAACGGCATTTACATTAGAACTTTTAACCTACTTTATGAGGATTTATTTGACATATATTCAAGAGAATTGACAATTAAATCCCACTGGGTTAACGAAATCAAGTATGTAAATGTAAAAGTACTATAAGTGACAATCAATCCGTTTTTTTTTTTGTACTTTTTTGTAAGAAAATTGTCAGGATATATTAGGGTCTTCACTTCAAATAAAATTTTCAATGAAATTATTCTAAATTGGTCCCAAAAAGTACAAAAAATACTAGATGAATTTTAAATTGTACATTAATACAAAAGAATGTCTATTAAGGGAATTTGCTTAATGTTTTTATATATTTCCCGAAAAAAATCTATGGCCAACTCTAAACGATTCAGATTCGAGGATTCAGGCCTGGCATGCTACCAATTTCAACAAAACGCAATAACGTCATTCTAGTCCAATTTGATACGTGGTGAAAAATTTCGTGTCAATCGAACAAACATTAGGAGTTTGGTCACCATTTACTTAATATCGGACGAAATTATATATAGGAGCTACAGTGCCGGTCACCTAAGTAGCACACACCTTAAGGGAAAAATGTTTTGAATTCATTTGGAATATTTTTAAATAATT